>NC_061510.1:47638828-47687603 GCF_022539505.1 Lolium rigidum | reverse complement strand
CCCCAAGCTTAGAGCTTTCACTCTTCTTGATCATATTGTATCATACTCCTCTCTTGATCCTTGAAAACTTCCTCCACACCAAACTCGAAACAACTCATTAGAGGGTTAGTGCACAATAAAAATTCACATGTTCAGAGGTGACACAATCATTCTTAACACTTCTGGACAATGCATAAAGCTACTGGACATTAATGGATCAAAGAAATTCATCCAACATAGCAAAAGAGACAATGCGAAATAAAAGGCAGAATCTGTCAAAACAGAACAGTCCGTAAAGATGGATTTTATTAGGGCACCATACTTGCTCAAATGAAAATGCCCAAATTGAATGAAAGTTGCGTACATATCTGAGGATCACGCACGTAAATTGGCTTAATTTTCTGAGCTACCTACGGGGAGGTAGACCCAGATTCGTGACAGCAAAGAAATCTGGAACTGCGCAGTAATCCAAATCTAGTACTTACTTTACTATCAAAGACTTTACTTGGCACAACAAAACATAAAACTAAGATAAGGAGAGGTTGCTACAGTAGTAAACAACTTCCAAGACACAAATATAAAACAAAGTACTGTAGCAAAATAACACATGGGTTATCTCCCAAGAAGTTCTTTCTTTTTAGCCATTAAGATGGGCTCAGCAGTTTTAATGATGCACTCGCAAGAAATAATAGTTGAAGCAAAAGAGAGCATCAAGAGGCAAATTCAAAACAAATTTAAGCCTAACATGCTTCCTATGCATAGGAATCTTGTAAATAAACAAATTCATGAAGCATAATGCAACAAGCATAGAAAGATAAAACAAGTGCAGCTTCAAGATTTTCAGCAAAAAGAGAGGTGTTTTAGTAACATGAAAATTTCTACAACCATATTTTCCTCTCTCATAATAACTTTCAGTAGCATCATGAGCAAACTCAACAATATAACTATCACATAAAGCATTCTTATCATGAGTCTCATGCATAAAATTATTACTACTCCCAACATAAGCATAGTTATTCTTATTAATTGTAGTGGGAGCAAATTCAACAAAGTAGCTATCATTATTATTCTCATCATCAAATATAGGAGGCATATTGTAATCATAATCAAATTTATCCTCCATAACAGGTGGTACCAAAAGACTACTATCATTATCATCATAAATAGGAGGCAAAGTATCATCAAAGTAAATTTTCTCCTCAATGCTTGGGGGACTAAAAATATCATGCTCATCAAAGCCAGCTTCCCCAAGCTTAGAATTTTCCATATCATTAGCAACCATGGTGTTCAAAGCGTTCATACTAATATTACTACCGAGCATGCAAATAAGGTTCCATAGGTTTTTTAATTTTCGCATCAAACCATCCATGTCTTAAATCAGGAAATAGAATAAGAAGCTCATTGTTGTCCATTATGCCAAACTAGTGTAAACAAGAAACAAAAAGATGCAATTGCAGGATCTAAAGGAAATAGCTTCGAGCACACACACGACGACAACAAAAAAGTACTTTACCTGAGACCGGAGTATGAGAGCCTTTTACCTTTCCTCCCCGGCAACGGCGCCAGAAATGTGCTTGATGTCTACGGGAGCTTCTATTCTTGTAGACAGTGTTGGGCCTCCAAGAGCAGAGGTTTGTAGAACAGCAGCAAGTTTCCCTTAAGTGGATCACCCAAGGTTTATCGAACTCAGGGAGGAAGAGGTCAAAGATATCCCTCTCATGCAACCCTGCAACCACAAAGCAAGAAGTCTCTTGTGTCCCCAACACACCTAATAGGTGCACTAGTTCGGCGAAGAGATAGTGAAATACGAGGTGGTATAAATAAGTAGTAGCAACGGCACCGGAAAAGTGCTTTGCCCAGGACGATAAACAAACGAGTAGTAACGCAGCAGTAGTAACGCAGTAAAATAGTAAACAAGCAGCGATAGCGATATTTAGGAACAAGGCCTAGGGATTAGACTTTCACTAGTGGACACTCTCAACATTGATCACATAACGAGAATAGATAAATGCATACTCTACACTCTTGTTGGATGATGAACACATTGCGTAGGATTACACGAACCCTCAATGCCGGAGTTAACAAGCTCCACAATTCAATGTTCATATTTAAATAACCTTAGAGTGCAAGAAAGATCGACACGACTAAACCAAGTACTAACACGGCATGCACACTCGTCACCTTCACGCTATGTAGGAGGAATAGATCACACCAATACTATCATAGCAATAGTTAACTTCACAATCTACAAGAGATCATGATCATAGCATATGCCAAGTACTAACACGGATGCACACACTCGTCACCATTACACCGTGCGGGAGGAATAAACTACTTTAATAACATCACTAGAGTAGCACATAGATAAATTGTGATACAAAACACATTGCAATCATAAAGAGATATAAATAAGCACTTCACTACGCCATTCATAACAATGAGTAAGTATTCGTGAAATATAGCCTAAGAGACCCACACGGTGCACACACTCGTCACCTTTACACACGTGGGACAAGGAGTCTCCGGAGATCACATAAGTAAAACTCACTTGACTAGCATAGTGACATCTAGATTACAAGCATCATCATATGAATCTCAATCATGTAAGGCAGCTCATGAGATTATTGTATTGAAGTACATAGGAGAGAGATGAACCACATAGCTACCGGTACAGCCCCGAGCCTCGATGGAGAACTACTCCCTCCTCATGGGAGCAGCAGCGGTGATGAAGATGGCGGTGGAGATGGCAGCGGTGTCGATGGAGAAGCCTTCCGGGGGCACTTCCCCGCTCCGGCAGGGTGCCGGAACAGAGACTCCTGTCCCCCAGATCTTGGCTTCATGATGGCGGTGGCTCTGGAAGGTTTTCCGTATCGTGGTTTTTCGTATCAGGGTTTTCGCGACGGAGGCTTTAAATAGGTGGAAGGGCAGCCTCGGAGGGGGCCTGGGGGGCCCACACCATAGGGCGGCGCGGCCCCCCTCCGGCCGTGCCGGGGTGTGGTGTGGGGCCCCCGGGGCTTCCCTCCGGCGGCTCTCGGGTGTTCGGAAGGCTCCGGGAAAAGTAGGGATCTGGGTCTTGATTTCGTCCAATTCCGAGAATATTTCTTTACTAGGATTTTCGGAACCAAAAACAGCAGAAAACAGGAACTGGCTCTTCGGCATCTTGTTAATAGGTTAGTTCCAGAAAATGCACGAATATGACATAAAGTGTGCATAAAACATGTATGTATCATCAATAATATGGCATGGAACATAAGAAATTATTGATACGTCGGAGACGTATCAATCTTCATCACTCTTTGCGAATCTTTTCTTGGAGTCCAGCCTAACTGGGCTTTATGGAAACGCATTTTCCTCCTTCGCCGTAATGGCTCTCCCAACGTTGCTTATAACATAGGCGGCATTGTTATCTGCGTCCGCCCTGATGTCGAGTATTTTGACGTCAAATTCCCTGACTCAGTTCAAGGGTGGCGCAAAAAATGGTTGTATATCCACGAAGAAAGCCATGACTCGGCGGAACACAACATTCCCCCTTTCAATGGCAACGAAAAAATCTGTCACCGCCGGTCCTGGGATGCAGAGGCTAGCGATGAAGAAAAAGTGGCGACAGAGGCGCTGATGACACGCATCCACGAGCTTCAAAATACCCGTGGACAAGAATTGTCGGGTATCCAAATCACAGCATATTTCCTCAGGATTAGGGTGCAGCCTTTGCAAGCTCGCAAAAACCCCCTTTGGATGTATACTGGCGACGAGGATGTGGATCGCATGTCGATAGATTTACCGGTCAAGGACTTAGAAAAACTTGTCCGAAAAATCTCGTCGCTTAGCAAGAAAGACACCGTCCCGTCATCTTGCCGTGTGACGCCATATAGCGCCACCAACGCGCTCCCGCAGGTAATATATTTTTGTCGTCTGCTTGTTCATTCACTCTTCTTTTCTCTTTTTGTACTGCTATTTCTTCAACTGCTGGTATTGATACAAATTCGTGTCGGTACTTTTTCTATCTTGTCGAGAACCACAAAACTGCGTCGCCTCTTCCTCCCCTTCCCGAAGGTGGAGAAGTCGAAGACCGCGCAATCATTTCTGAAGACACCCAGGTTCATCCTCATCCTGAGAGCGAAGTCGCGGTTTCTCACAAACCCGCGGCTTCCTCTGAAAAGGAAATTGAATCCGAGGCTACCGCATCGACACACTCCCTCCCCTCCGCTGTTTCTCCAAGGAACAAGAGAAAAAGGGACGAAGTTGCCGATTCTGGCACCTCCAAAGCCGGCACCTCTCATGCCGAAGAAGTTGTTCCTACTGAAGAAAGGACAACTTTCAATCCTTACGAAGATGCCCTTGTCAGCTCGTAAGTTCTTACTGCTCATTTTTGTTTGCTCTCGATATCTTATTATGTTGTTTCTTATATTATCGCCTTTTTATCGTAGTGGTGACGAGGATGAAAATCCACCTATTGACGCGACTGCTCGAACGAGTACGTCGCGTACTTTAGTTGTTTCTGAAGCTCAGCCTGATGGGGATGAAACCTCGCCTCCTCAGCAAAACATCGAGCATCCAACTCCAGTTGCAAGCCCCCGTGCCCCTTCGCCAAAGAGGGCTAGGGTCGAGCCGGCCAAGGAGCCTACCTTGCTAACTGGTAGTTCCACGACTCCTTTAATGGATGATGTAAGCTTTCTCTTCTTCTCTGTTTTTTTATATTCCGAACATTTCAGTGCTTTGGACTCCCCTCTGGTTTTTGCTTGGTGCTGTCGAGCTTTCGCTTTCTATATTGATTTCTCTTTTCTGTGTTTTTCTCTTCAGCCTTTGATGAAGGAATTTGTCCGCCTCGGTGCCCAAGTTATCGGGTACCGTGATTATGCCACCAAGCTTGAAGGTACTATTTTTCCTCGCCTCTTCTGCTGAATAGATTCCTTCATTATTTTGTCATGACATTTTACTGTCGTTTATTTTGCCAGAGACTCTTGCGGAAGCTAACAAACGCACTGACGCTCTTGCTATCAAGTTAAAGCAAAGCGAAAGAGCTCGCAAAAAAGCTGAAGCAGACGCTGCCGCTGTCGAAGATCTTCGAAAGAGAATTCATGACGCGGAAACTTCTTTGAGCGACAACATAGCTCAGCAGTCTGCTCGTGAAAAAGAAATCCTTAATCGCCTGGAGTCGCAGAGTCGACGCTTTGTTAGTAAGTACTCAGATCACTGCTATTTCTTCGGGTCGTCAGATTTGTCTTTGCTCGCTTTTTCTTGACAAGCTTCTTTTTACTTATTTATGGAAAACGCAACAAGATTATGATTTGGAGAATCCTGAAGGTGATCACCTTCTCGACGCGCTTTCCCTCCTTGAAATCCATGGAGATGAGGCACGCGAAGGCCTTGCTGAAGCCAGAACAGGTCTGTCGCGGCTTTTTCCCTACTTCTTCACGAAGAAAGAAGAACCCACGACTTTCAGTGCTCTCGCCAAGTGCTTCAATTCTCAAGAAGATCTTGGGCTCAAACTTCGCCAAGAGGGTTTGAAAGTTGGTGTTGAAGGCACTATCGCCTTGGTTGCTGACAGCCAACAAGATGTCGACTGGACGAGAGTTGGCGACACAAAAGAGATGCAAACGAAGAGGTGGCAGTCTTTGATTAAGGCTGCCAAGCCAAACTCAAAGAAAATCCTCGCCTACCTCGGATGCAAGCCAACTCCCGCTCCTAGTTCATCGAAGCCGGAGGTCAAGTAGACCACCTTGCCTTCTCTTTTGTTTTCTCTCTTTTGATGCTGTCGCTATAGTAGCTTTGGCGACAACTGCCCTATTAGTTCGTTAGGAACTCTCCTTTTGTAATAGCCATGTAAATATTTGCCCTTATCAATGAAAAGCTATGTTTCCGAGTTATTGATGTCGAAATATTTTTCTCCAGTTGATTTTTGACAACTATACCGTGGTGCCTCCTTCCTCGGATGCTTTACCCACTGCGTCTTGCTCAAAAAGGTCTTCCGCTGCCGAATTCATGGGAGGTTCTTCGAGTGCTGTTCAGAATGAAGATTTGCACGAGCTCCAACAACAACTACAGTCTATGAAAAAGCAGGCACTCGTGATAATGGAGCAGTCTCGAAAATCATCTGAGAGGGAAAAAGTTGCAATACAGCAAGCTCAGGAAGCTATAGCTTCACAAAAGGCTGCTATCGCTGAAGCTACGCAGGCTGCCTCCCGAGAAAACACCATGCTTGAGTTGATGACCGAAGCAAGTTTAGAGATGGCGGGTATGTTCCTCAAACTGAACCTTCCTCTTTTCTCTTTGCCTGTTTTCTGCTTCTAACTGGTATACTGTCGCCAAATAGGTCCCTTTTTGGATGCTGATGCCGAAGATCAAAGAGTTGACACAAGATCAAATTTCCTTATTAACTTGGGACTTGACCATGGCGTCCTTTTCTGGGCTACCCCGGAACGTACCCGACAAATTGTCAGATTCCAGGACCGCTCATGCCAAGTTCATGAATTTCTTGAGTTTTGTACCAAAACTTTACCCATGATTTACAATTCTATGTTTCCTCGGAATATTCAACCGAAGACCCTTCCTGAGTTGATGGAGAAATTTAAGGACTCACACAAAATCCACGGTTTTGTAAGAGCTCAACTGGTAGCTGGCGCCAGGTTTGCCCTTATTATGCTTCAGATCTGCCACTCCAAACTTGATATGACGAAGGTTGTGGAAACTGCCCATACCAAGCTGAGGCGACGGCGAAGAGGTGTCGATAAAATCGATGCAGTGGTTACCCCAGTAGCTGAAGAGATAATTGGCGACCTTCTTCGGATGGATGCTGACTTTTTTGCAGATGGCCATTACGCTGACTTTCTGGGTGCCTCTGCCGAAGAAGATAGAGTAAACATTGACGACCTTTTAGGTCATGACTGAATTATTTTTTCAGAAAATAGCTTATATTGTCGAAAGAAAATTGTAACTTGATGTATCTATGTTGTAGGACAGACATGTATATTATTATTTTTTTGTTTTGTTTCTTTTCCCTAGCCCCCGAGTGTTTTGGTGGCGATTTTCTTTATTGTGTATGCGAGGTTGAACCAAGGCAAATAAATTATATTGAGTATACTATATTTGTGGGTATTAGCCCCCGAGCCTTTTTTGTTGATCACTATTTTGTATCTTCATTTATTTTGCGAGGTGCTTTGCACCAAGGCGAAATATTTTTTGCAAGTTGTATTCGTCGGTAATGTATATATATATTGTAACTTCTGGGCGCAAGCCCCCGAGCCTGTCGAATAAAAAGATGTATATCTCCACTATCTTTATTATATTGCAGCACCGCGAGTCCGCCTCATTAAAAACCTTTTTCGGCCCCACTCGGTGCCCTGAAAAAGGAAAAGAGTGCGTCTGAAAACTCGCGGGCGTTTCAGTACATTGTATTTTTACAAGGAGGACTATATTTCGACTCTAGGCGTAAAAACGCCTGAGTTGCGCCACGTTCCAAGGATTTGGCTCGGCAACTCATGTCTTCTTGTCCTTGATTCTGTATGCTCCTCCTTCGATTACTTCTGTGACGATGTAAGGACCAAGCCACGGCGGCTCGAGTTTTTCATGGCTTTTTTGTTTGAGCCGAAGAACTAAGTCCCCTACCTGAAAGGATCTTGGCCTCAATCGTCGACTGTGGTAGTTTTTCAGATCTTGCTGGTACTTAGCGACCCGTGATAACACTTCATCTCGAGCCTCATCAAGTGCATTGAAATCATCCTCCAATGCTTTCCTTGATGCCTCTTCGTCATATTCCGTTACTCTCGGAGAATCATGCTCTATTTCTATCGGTAGTACTGCTTCAGCTCCATGGACCAGGAAAAACGGAGTTTCCTGTGTCGCTGTATTTGGTGTTGTTCGAATACTCGACAACACACTAGGCAACTGCTCCCTCCAAATATTATAAGTTCTTGTTTGGACAGCTCCCTAAAAACGTTGCTCTCAACGCTATTTGGAAGTCAAAATCACTCCCAAAGCTGAAAGTATTTGTTTGGCTTCTGTTGATGGATCGGTTAAACACTCGTGACTTAATGTTGCGTAAGCACTGGCACATTGACTCGGGACCTGGCTGTGTGCTTTGCGCAGGAGGCGACCTAGAAACACGCGACCATCTCTTCTTTGATTGTGACTTTGCGCGGCATTGTTGGCTATTTTTAAACATCCATTGGGATTTCTCCAGGCCGTTTGCGGAAAACTTTGTAACTACCAGGGAGGCCTTCGGAGGACCTTGTTTTATGGAAGTGTTTGCTTGTGCGGCATGGAACATTTGGAAAGTAAGAAATGATTTGATCTTCAACAGTAAACCAGCATCCTTTAACAGATGGAAAGTCTGCTTCCAGAGTGATGTTCTTCTTCATAAGTACAAGGTTAAATCTAGTTGTGTTCAGCCCCTTGTTGAATGGCTTCTCTCCATTTTTGTGTAATTTTTTTGTGCTTTCTGAGACATTTTCTCCCTCCCTGATGTAATCTCCCCTCCTTTGGGGCTAGTTGTATCTTTGTGCATATTAATATAAAATTTACACCGTAGGGGCTTCCCCTACGGTAAAGGTGTCAAAAAAAACACACTAGGCAACTCCTCTGGCCAAGTATGCCGAGCTTTTTCCAACGGTGCTAGCAGACATTTCTTGATACCATTGCAGATGATACCATTGGCTTTCTCGACTTGACCATTGGTCTGCGGGTGCGCAACTGATGCAAAGTGTAGTTTGATGCCCACCTCTGCACAATATGCCTTGAATTCCTTGGATGTGAAATTGCTACCATTTTCTGTGACGATGCTATGAGTACTCCAAACCGAAAAAATGCTCTTCACGAACTTGATTGCAGATGCTCCGTCCGGTGAATTTATCGGCTTTGCTTCTATCCACTTCGTGAATTTGTCGACAGCGACGAGCATGTACTCGTATCCTCCTGGCGAAGCTTTGTGTAATTTTCCCACCATATCGAGACCCCACTGAGAAAAGGGCCATGACAATGGTATTGGCATCAATTCTGCTGCGGGAGAGTGAGGTTTTGCGGCAAATCTCTGGCACGCGTCGCAAGTACGAACTATTTCTTTCGCATCCTCGATTGCTGTCAACCAATAAAATCCTGCTCTGAAAACCTTGGCCGCTATAGCTCGGCTGCTTGCATGGTGACCACATATTCCTTCGTGTACATCCTTCAGAATTAACCTTCCTTCTTCGGGTGTGATGCACCTTTGCAACACTCCCGAAATACTTCGTTTGTACAACTCCCCTTTGACCACAGTAAAGGCTTTAGAACGTCTGATAACTCGCCTTGCTTCAACTGGATCATCTGGTATTTCTTTCCTTAGGATGTATGATATGTACACCTGCATCCATGGAATTTGCACCATCATTACTAGGTCATGTTTCTCTTCTTCTTCCAGTGCTACTTTCGTAGCCCCCGAGGGTTTCTCATCTTTCTCTTTCTTCTTTGGTTTCTTCGGCTTTGTAGATCTCTCGGCTATTTCCCCCCAGAACACGCCTGGTGGTATCGCGAGACACTGCGACCCGATATTTGCAAGAACATCGGCTTCATCATTGCTTAGCCTGCTGATGTGATTTACCTCACATCCATCAAATAGCTTCTCCAGCTCGTTATACACTTCCTTGTATGCTATCATACTTTCATTGACTGCATCGCACTGATTCATGACCTGCTGCGCCACCAATTGTGAGTCACCGAAGATTTTTAGTCGGGTTGCACCACAAGCCTTCGCCATCTTCATCCCATGTATGAGAGCTTCGTATTCTGCCTCATTGTTAGACGCATTTGGAAACGTCATCCGTAAGACATACTTTAATTTGTTGCCTTCAGGTGATATTAGTATCACGCCTGCTCCAGCTCCCTCTAATCTCTTGGACCCGTCGAAGTTCATAGTCCAGGTTCTCGATAGATCCGGGGGTCCCGTATTTTGTAACTCCATCCACTCTGCGATGAAGTCCGGTAAAATTTGCGACTTTATTGCTTTTCTTTTCTCGTACGTGATGTCCCGAGGGGAAAGCTCTATTCCCCAAAGGGAGACACGACCCGTAGCTTCTGGATTGTTTAATATATTGGATAAAGGCGCCTCATTGACCACTATTATCGGATGCGTCGAAAAATAGTGTCGCAACTTTCTTGCTGTTGTAAACACTCCATATGCTAGCTTCTGGTATTGCGGATACCGCTGTTTTGAAGGCGATAATACTTCACTGATGAAATATACTGGCCTCTGTACTCCATGAAGTTCTCCTTCTTCCTCCCTTTCGACTACAAGTGATGTGCTGACCACCTGAGGTGTGGCTGCAATGTATAGCAAAATGGGTTCCTTCTCCTTGGGCGCCACCAAGATTGGTGGTGTCGAAATTGTGCGTTTGAGATCCTCGAAAGCTTTGTCCGCCTCTTCGTTCCACTGAAACTTCTCTCCTTGCTTAATCAAAGCATAGAACGGCAACGCCCTTTCTCCCAGCCTGGCGACGAATCTGCTTAAAGCTGCGACTCGCCCAGTTAATTGCTGTATTTCTTTTAACTTTGTTGGCTTCCTCATTGTTACAATAGCTTGAATTTTTTCTGGATTGGCCTCGATTCCTCTTGCTGAGACTAGGAACCCGAGAAGTTCTCCTGCAGGGATGCCGAAAGAACACTTCGTCGGGTTCAGTTTGAGGCAAAACTTGTCAAGGTTGTCGAAAGTTTCCTTTAAATCCTCGATCAATGTTGTCCCCTTTTTTGATGTTATGACGATATCGTCAATGTACACTTGTACGTTTTTCCCAATCTGTGTTGCCAAGCACTTCTGCATCATCCGCTGATATTTTGCTCCCGCGTTTTTCAGACCAAAAGGCATTGTTCTGTAGCAAAACACGCCATAAGGTGTTATGAACGCTGTCTTGACTTCATCATCTTCTTTTAATCTGATCTGGTTATAACCAGAATATGCGTCCAGGAAGGAAAGACGTTCACATCCTGCCGTGGAGTCGATGATTTGATCGATCCTCGGGAGGGGAAAGTGATCCTTTGGACAGTGTTTATTGAGACACGTAAAGTCGACACACATGCGAAGGACTTTCGTGTTTTTCTTCGGGACCAGTACTGGGTTAGCTACCCACGTAGCCTCTGTATGTAGCTCTTTGATAAAACCAGCTTCTCTGAGTCGATCAATTTCTGACAGCATGGCTTTGCGGTTTGGTTCCGAAAAACGCCGCAAAGGTTGTTTGATTAGTCTCGCTATTGGATCCAAGTTTAGGTGGTGCTCGGCAAGTTCCCTGGGTACTCCTGGCGTGTCAGCTGGACACCATGCGAAGATTTTCCAGTGCTCACGGAGGAACTCGACGAGCGCGCTTTCCTATGCAAGGTCCATGTCTGTTGCAATGGACGTCGTTTTCTTTGGATCTATCGGGTGAATCTGCACCTCCTTGGAATCTTTTGTAGTGTTAAAGGTTGGCTCCCTGAGAGGCCTTCCTACATCTGGCAACACATCATAATCAGTTGTGAGCCTTGACGCCATATACTCTGCTTGCATCCCGAAAGTTTCTGACAGTCGATGAAAATCCTTGTCGCATTTATCAGCTAACGCGAAACTGCCTTTGACTGTAATTGGTCCCTTAGGTCCTGGTAACCTCCACAACAAGTATGTGTAGTGTGGTACCGCCATAAACCTGGCATATGCTGGTCGTCCCAACAAAGCGTGATATTGCGACGGAAAATCCACAACTTCAAACTCCAGCCTTTCTATCATGTAGTTTTCTCGGGTCCCAAACTGAACGTCGAGATTGATTTTCCCCAACGGATAACTCGGCTTCTCTGGCGTGATTCCATGGAAACGTGTGTCAGTTGGTTTTAGATTTGCCAGGGATATGTTCATCTTCCTTAGTGTATCCGCATACATAAGGTTTAGACTGCTGCCTCCATCTATGAATACTCGAGATACGTCAAATCCTGCGATCACCGCTGGTAAGATAAGTGCTGACTGCCCTGGTCGAGGAACTTGCTGCGGGTGATCCGCAATTGTGAAGCCAATGTCCTGTCCCGACCAATTTAGGTACTCAATCGTTGGTGGAGGCATCTTCTCTGCCATGAACACTTGTCGTGAGATTACTTTCTGAGCCCTATTAGACGGCCTAGCTTTCTGAATCATCGAGACCGCGCCGTTGGAGTTAAGATCAACATATGGAGGTGGGTGTGGTGCTGCCGCTATTCTGAGATGGTGCCGATTTTCGTCCGTAATTGCGGGAGGAGGTGGCAGGTGGATCTCACTCCTGGGCCCTTGGGGGTTTCTATTTGTTGTTTGAGCATTGGCTAGCCCTGCGACCCTCAACATTGCTTGAAAATTTCGACAGTCCTTCTGCAGATGTCCTGACTGCCTCTTCCCATTATTGTCGAGATAGAAATGCATCTGACATGGCCCGTTCATCATATCCTCGGGCGATACAAAAGGTCTCTGAAACCTTGGTCAGCTATTTTGCCTGTTATTCCGAGAGTCATCTCTATTGTCGCCTTGCTGCTCGTTACTCCCTTGATATTCATCTCTATTGTTTCCTCCAGTGTTTCCCTGAAACCTAGCCGATATTTGGCCAGGAGCATCGTAACTCGAGAATTGCCGAGGAAATCGTCGTCTATTTTGAAAATTTCGACTACGGTCCTCCTCCGGTGACCTGTGTCGTTTGTTGTGAACAACATCTTCTCCATCTGCCCATCTGTTTGCTATCTCCATCAATGCTGACACTGTCCTTGGGTTGGTTCTCCCCATGTCTTCGACAAAATCTCCTCGTCGAATTCCTGCTACAAACGCATCTATTGCTCTCTCGTCAGATATATTCTCTGCCGAGTTTTTAATGATGTTCCACCTTTGGATGTATTTTCTCATTGATTCATCATGCTTTTGTCGACATGATCTCAATTCTTCTAGCGATGCAGGTTTTTTACAGGTTGATCGGAAGTTCTTGACAAATACATCCACAAAACTATCCCAGCTGTCGATGGAACCCGGGGGAAGCTTCTTTATCCAAGACCTTGAAGCTCCACTCAGGTGTACTTGAATGCTCTACATGGCTGTTGCTCTGGTTCCACCTATCAGTTTCACCGTCTCAAGGTAATCAACTAGCCAATCCTCGGGATCTTGCAGGCCATCAAATTTTTTGAAATTATTGGGTAACTTGAACCCTGAAGGAACTCGAGTTTTCCGGACCCTCCTTGTAAAGCACGGTAGCCGACATATATCCTCGTCATCTATCTCTGGGGAATGCCGATGTTCCCTTCTATTTTGTCGTGCTCTGTCCACCCGTGCTTGTGTTGTTGTGTCTCTTGCTCCACTTGTTCTTTAGGGACCTGGTGCTGCTGCTGTGGGTCGTGGACTATTTTGCCTTGCTGATCCTTCGGGAGGTGTAGTTGCGAATGCTGCTCCCATGGCTCCACACCCTGCCATGGCTATGTTATATAACGCTTCTCTTGGATCTCCGAGAGGTGGCTTGGACGCTAGGATGAAAGCTTGCGTTGCCATGTATCCCGCTTCCGGTGTTTTGGGAATAATATTCCCCCTCGTATCGATTGACATAAAATACATGTCGAGGTTTTGAACTAAATTTTTTCTCTCTGCTTCAGGTATATTTTGCAGCCGAGATCTTGCTCTCCTTCGAGCTTCTCTATGACTATCTCCCGAAGTTCCTGAATTTTGGCTTAGCTCTGCCCTTCGCCTGCTTGATGCGGAAGCTGCTTCTTGCCTCCTGTCCAACTCGATTTTCTGCTTCTCGAGCTCCCTCCTGGTACGTGCAAGCCTATATTGATACGCTTGTAACTCTTCAGGTGTCACCATAATGGTCATTGGTTCTGTACCATCAATAGCTCTTGCGACTCGATCCCACACTGCCTGCGGAAATCGCACCATCTCTCGTGTTCCTGGTCCGATATATTTTGTTCCCAAACCTCGCGTGAGATCTGCAGGATCGACATACGGATTTCCCGCATCGTCGAAGTTTTCTGACGTCTCCTCCCCTGGGCGACTTGGTTCTCCAATTACATAGATCTGATGATATTTTGGATTCTGAACTTTGTCGGGTTTGGTGAAACCATTATTGAGATTGGTGAAGACCTTTCCAACAGTGGTGGATCTGTCGATGAAGTTGAAGCTGTCGATGTTGCTCGAGTCATCGCTTATATCGGAGTCCGCAGATGACTCGAAAGACATGTCGCTGAAGATCTTGGCGAGTTTTTCACTTGCCCTGGTGCTGATGAAGCGTGGCGACGAAATCTCCTCGTCGCTTGACTCGATTGACGATGCTGAACTCGAAAAATCGGGATCGACCTCTGATAATCCCGACGAGATCGGAATTTCGAGACAATATGATCCTTCCTTCTCGACGCGGAAGTGGAACTTTCCGAACATCATCTCCATGGGCTCCTCCAGATACGCATATGCATCCAAACGGGAGGGCGGGTGAGGAACAAAATCAACGAGACCAGTTTCGATCTGTTTACCTCTGTCCATGGCGTTGCTTGCTACCGACGAAGTCGACGATCTTGAACGTGCCATCGAGATCGGATCCTTGACACCTCTAGTTCCCACAGACGGCGCCAATTGACAAGGGATTAACTTATCAATGCCTACGTATTGTAGACTAGGGTTTTAGTTGGAAGTAGAGGGCAAGTAGATCTCGAAGGTTTGTTATCACCGGAATTTGACCGAGCCAGAGGTGGGCCGCGATCAAGATGGACTTGAAGAATATATATATGGAAGAAATATGTGAATCGGCCTTTGTATGCAAAATGTGGGCGAGTTGGCCCGTGTATCTGTAACATATTAGGATACCTGTCGGTTAGTTAGAGTTTTACCCGTGCACGGTTAGGTGCACGCCTAAATTAGAAAGTCCCTTGGACTATAAATATGTATCTAGGGTTTATGGAATAAACAACAACCAACGTTCAACACAAACAAATCTCGGCGCATCGCCAACTCCTTCGTCTCGAGGGTTTCTCCGGTAAGCACCATGCTGCCTAGATCGCATCTTGCGATCTAGGCAGACTAGCCTGCCCACGTTGTTCATGCGTTGCTCGTGCTCGAAGCCTTTTTGATGGCGAGCAACGTAGTTATCTTAGATGTGTTAGGGTTAGCATTGTTCTTCGAATTACATGCTTTCGTCATGCAACCCTTGCACATCTAGCCGCCCTTACACCTATCTTAGGTGTAGGGGCGGCACCCCGCTTGATCATAGTTTAGTAGATCAGATCCGTTACGGTTGCTCCTTGTTCATCAAGGATTAGTTTAATATCCGCAATAGTTAGGCCTTACAAAGGGTTGGAGG
Organism: Lolium rigidum; assembly: GCF_022539505.1. NCBI lineage: Eukaryota > Viridiplantae > Streptophyta > Magnoliopsida > Poales > Poaceae > Lolium > Lolium rigidum. The sequence continues at coordinate 47,672,343 of NC_061510.1, read as the reverse complement.
ATCCAGCGGCGTGTAGGGTGACGTTTGCTAGCCCTAGAAAGGATGTTCCGGGATCAACCTCGTGTTGGTTTTTAGGCCCTGTCTAGGATCGGCTTACGGTCACCGTGCGCGAGCGCGAGGCCCAATCGTGAGTAGGATGATCCGATTATGCGGTGAAAACCCTAAATCGTCGTAGATCTAATTAGCTTTATCTTGATCAAGCGGGACCACCATATATTCGGACACCTCGTTCGAATCATGGGTGGATCGGCTCTTTGAGCCGATTCACGAGATAACCCGAGAGCCGATCGAGGCTCGTATTTAATGTTTACGTGTATGCCATGCGAGGAAACTAAGCGAGGCATCATCCACACCTTCTCGACCGGGTATAGGTCGGGTGGCACGCCCTTGCGATAGCATCGGACGTGCGACCAGGGAGGCTTTGCGAGCCGTCGCTGCGAGGGACCGGGGCCAGCCGCAGCCCTAGTTGTTCCCGGCTCTACTCGTGTTGCCCGTCTCCGCCCGCCGGGGGTTTCGACGTCAACACATTCCGGCACGCCGGTGGGACAACCTTCGACATCCACCACATCGCCATCTACATCCGAGATGGCGGAAGGCACTCCGGTCAAGTACGAGGATCTGCCTGATGAACTCAAGAAGAAACATGACGAGATCAAGGCAACCCTCGAAGCCGAACTCATCGGCTCCTTTGAGAAGACCCGTCCGCACGGTATCAAGCTCGATAGAAACTCACGTCCGTTGTTTGGCGTCAGCATGGTGGATCTCAGCCACTCCATATGCCAGCCAGAGTTCTCCTTTGGTGTCAACATGGCAGGGCTTGCAAGCCGCCATGGCAAAGATGAAGCAGAAAGCAGCCACTCCCGTGGCAAGGATAAAGAGGAGGCCGATCCACGCGACCGGCCCCAAGATAATGACAGACGGTACCTGACAGAGGAGGAAGTGGGAAGCGTGCGGTATCAACGTCCACTCTCCGAGCATCTCCTCGACAAATATGAGCAGCAGTACGACCGACGTCGGCGCTACGACATAGATGATGAGAGAATTTGTCGGTCTGATGCAGAGGACAGGAGGTACCGTCAGCATGATAGAAACAACGACGGGTGCAATCGTCGCGCTGAAGGAAGGTCAAGGGGGCAGGATGACATGGATAGGCACTGGGACTGTCCGTTCTTCAAACATTGCTGGGACTCAGGAATGAGCCGATTGCCAACAATCGAGAACTGCCCAGAATGCAAACAAAGGAAGAAGGATGCAGCTAACGTGTCCGTGTTCAAGCGTCTAGGGCCTCTCCCGCCTCGGAACAAGCATGCCGAGTCCGCTCGGGTGGAAGATCTCGAGGAACTAGAGGACGATGATGAAGAAGATAAATATCATCGGCCCAGGTGGTGCCCTGATGGGCTCAGCCGTTCCCAAAAGCGAAGGGTTCAGAGTCTGCGTGGGTTGGAAGAAGCCGAAAGATTGTACCTGCACACGCTGAGGAAGGCACGACCCGATTTGGCCGCCAAAATTCAGCGAACCCTGGACGAAGAAGGTCGGCCCCAAAGAAAAGAGTGGCGCCCCAAGCAGAGGAAAGCCGATGATGATACATCGGCTGGCACAAACATGGTCTTCATTCTTCCAACGGAGTTTAGCGCTCCAAGATTATATGAAGCACCTGTGGCACAATTGGATTGCGGCCCACGGCCGGTCATCTTTGAGAAGCCGAAAGAAAGAAGTTACAGGCATCTGAAGGCCCTGTACTTGCGAGGTTACATCAATGGGCAGCCTGTCAACAAGATGTTGGTAGACACCGGGCGGCGATTAACATTATGCCATACTCCATGCTACGTCGGTTGGGACGCTCCAGCTCGGATCCGATCAAGACCAATGTAACACCGAGCGATTTCAACGGCCAAGCATCCGACGCACAAGGTGTTCCGAATGTGGACTCGACCGTAGGAAGGAAAAACTGTCCCTACGACGTTCTTTATTGTCGACAGCAAGAGTACCTACGCTGTCCTACTAGGGAGAGATTGGATCCACGCCAACTGTTGCATTCCATCCACGATGCACCAATGCCTAATACAGTGGGATGGAGATGAAGTAGAAGTCGTCCATGCAGATGATTCAGTCGAGGTTTCAACAACCGGCATGGACATTTGGGAGACATCAGGCCAAGAACCGCTCTCAGGCATCAATTTGGACGACTGTGAGCGTATCGACGTGACAAAGAACGGGGTTAGGCTGGTTTTATCCACCGGCCTGACCGTGTAACAAAGCAAACGTCGATGGATGAACGTGGCGAGGCTGATCCTTGTGATCGGCCCCAAAAATTTATGAAGGGACATCACAAAACCTTCACCGAGCAAGCAACGTGGAGGCCGATTCCAGCAATCGGCCAAAATTATCCTCACCATTCATTCTGCCTAGGTTCAACATGTAATCCAACAGAGCCGATACCATCAATTCTCTTGACAGAATCGGCTCGGGGGGCACCCAGGTGGATAAAACACGAGGATACGCAGTAGAAGTGTCTCATTCTTTGATGATGGGTATTGAGGTATGGGGGCCGATACGTAAATCGGCCGTAAAAAATTCAAATTTTTTTAAGCACAGCCGATGTGCAGACATCGACTTAAGGATCAATGGAGCAGGAAGTGGATCTTCCCTTCAAGGACCCCTAATTCCCATTGGCAAGTCTTCAAGTTTAGCGGTGCTAGCAGCAAAAAAACGTGACATCTTCTAGAACCAGGACTGCAGGATTGAGGATCGTAACCCTGACTAACAACAAGGGCAGCATAAACGTGCAAGTCAGGGTAGGGATGAGCCTAACGAAGGGAGCATATCTCTTCTAAGACCAGGAGAACAGCCGATGACGAGGCAATCGGCTGTAACGTTTTGACCAAGGTGGTGACTTGGTAACTGTCACTTCCAGGGGTGTTACGTCCAGAGTTTGGAGGGCATCAGAAATGCAAGGACATCCTCACCGGAAGTTGCTTCAGCCTGCCAAGGATGATGAGCCGATCTGGTCAGCAAGGCGCAAGAATTGAATTAAAGAAGCTCGGGGGGCAGCTCACACTGAAGGTTCTCTGCTCTTGGGAGCCGATTTTTGTTGGAATCGGCTGGCTCTGCATTGCAACTTGGATAAGGCTCGGGGGGCAACTCACCCGAAAAGTTCTTTGTTCTGGGGAGCTGATTTTGTTGGAGTCGGCTGGCTCTGCATCACAACTGTTCTGAAGAAGGGTGCTTTTGTTACGGAGCTATCGGTTCGGCATCCAAGCTTATTCGATAACGAGTTCCGGGGCTCTCTTGAAGACACCTGCCCAAAACCGTATTGCCGACTTGCTCGGATTGGCTGGTTTCATAATCAGGTTTTATGATCCTTTTGGAGGTGTCTCATGATCCAAAGCCGATGCGCGGCCATTAACTCTAGTACAAATGCGCAAAGTGGCCGGGGTGCCGGTTCGGCGGTGCTATCGGGGAGTTACGGCATACGAGACAGCTTTCGCTCATTGAGCTGTGGGTAGTCATCTACGGTATCGAGCCGTCAACGGAAGAAAGGTGATCGGCTGGTTGGCCCTGCATGATAGCTCTCTCGGATAAGGTCGAGCTCCGGTCCATCCGTCCGAATTATGTGTCTTCATCACTCGTCTTCGCCTTAACCGAGGCGTGTGGGGCAGCTGGCCCGGTAGATGCCCCGTTTTTAGAAGCCGATTGGAGTGTCGTCAGCTGGTCCTGCGTCGCAATCTTCTCCAAAGATGATGATCCACCAGAGCCCAAAGTTATCCGAAAAGATGAAGGATAGATTATGAGGAACCATTGTGTTGCCATCGGCTCATTTGAACATTGGTTAAGTGGATAATCGGCGCGGTCAGCGTAATGGGGAATCGGCTAAATCGGCATAAAGGAAATTGGCAAGATCAAATTGGGGAAATTCTTCATTGATGAACAAGATTTCTTACATAAAGAGCTGATTGCTCTCAAAAGGAAGTACTAGGGGATACATTGCCCCGTCTACTACTACTGGCCCTATGCTAAGATCCTATCTAGGGGCCGTTGCTGCCCTCGTCGTCGTCGTCGCCGTCATCGCCACTGTCGGCGCTACTCCCCGCCGGCTCGTCGTCGCTGCTCCAGCGGCCACCGGCAGGACCCTCGTTGTCCTCGTCCTCCTCGTCAGCGTCGTCGTCGTCGCTGTCGACGTCGCTGAGGTTCCCGGGCCAGAGGCAGTGGCGTTTGGCCGGCGGCTCGTCGGAGGAGCTATCATCGTCCTCCTCCTCCTCCTCCTCCTCCTCCTCCTCCTTCGCCTCCTCGGAGGAGGTGAAGTCATCCCAGGAGAAGCGATCGTCATCGCTCTCCTCCTCCGATTCCCCGTCGGCGAGGAAGCGGAGGTCGCTCTCCCCACTGGTCAAGGACTTATCTTCCTCGGACCAGATGGAGGAGGCGTGGTCTTCCAGGTCCCATTCTTCTGGTGCGCGTATGTCCGGCGGCGTCTCGCGGGAAGAGGAGGACCCAAGGGAAAGTTCCGATGAGATGGAGGAAGAGGAAGACATGGTGCGCAGAAGGGCTTTTGGAGTGCTAATGCGGAGATGATGAGGAGGAGAACTGTTCGGTGCGGTTAAATAAAAGAAGTGGGAAATTCAATGCCACAGCAGTTTCCGAGGAGATGTTGCCCAACAGGAAAGTTTTACGGCCACGTAGAGAAGTGGGGAGGGCAAGGCATCATGATGAGGATTCTGCGACGGTTTTTTGCTCTGCCACGACATGACCCGACGAAAGGAAAGCGTGATGATTTTGGAAATGTCATTTCCAAAACCAGGGGGGCATGTGTTATCACCAGAATTTGACCGAGCCAGAGGTGGCCGCGATCAAGATGGACTTGAAGAATATATATATGGAAGAAATATGTGAATCGGCCTTTGTATGCAAAATGTGGGCGAGTTGGCCCGTGTATCTGTAACATATTAGGATACCTGTCGGTTAGTTAGAGTTTTACCCGTGCACGATTAGGTGCACGCCTAAATTAGAAAGTCCCTTGGACTATAAATATGTATCTAGGGTTTATGGAATAAACAACAACCAACGTTCAACACAAACAAATCTCGGCGCATCGCCAACTCCTTCGTCTCGAGGGTTTCTCCGGTAAGCACCATGCTGCCTAGATCGCATCTTGCGATCTAGGCGGCACAAGCCTGCCCACGTTGTTCATGCGTTGCTCGTGCTGAAGCCTTTTTGATGGCGAGCAACGTAGTTATCTTAGATGTGTTAGGGTTAGCATTGTTCTTCGAATTACATGCTTTCGTCATGCAACCCTTGCACATCTAGCCGCCCTTACACCTATCTTAGGTGTAGGGGCGGCACCCCGCTTGATCATAGTTTAGTAGATCTGATCCGTTACGGTTGCTCCTTGTTCATCAAGGATTAGTTTAATATCCGCAATAGTTAGGCCTTACAAAGGGTTGGAGGATCCGGCGGCGTGTAGGGTGACGTTTGCTAGCCCTAGAAAGGATGTTCGGGGATCAACCTCGTGTTGGTTTTTAGGCCCTGTCTAGGATCGGCTTACGGTCACCGTGCGCGAGTGCGAGGCCCAATCGTGAGTAGGATGATCCGATTATGCGGTGAAAACCCTAAATCGTCGTAGATCTAATTAGCTTTATCTTGATCAAGCAGGACAACCATATATTCGGACACCTCGTTCGAATCATGGGTGGATCGGCTCTTTGAGCCGATTCACGAGATAACTCGAGAGCCGATCGAGGCTCGTATTTAATGTTTACGTGTATGCCATGCGAGAAACTAAGCGAGGCATCATCCACACCTTCCCGACCAGGTATAGGTCGGGTGGCACGCCCTTGCGATAGCATCGGACGTGCGACCGGGGAGGCTTTGCGGGCCGTCGCTCTGAGGGACTGGGGCCAGCCGCAGCCCTAGTTGTTCCCGGCTCTACTGTGTTGCCCGTCTCTGCCCGCCAGGGGGTTTCTGACGTCAACAAGGTTTCAGCCGAAAAGTACTCGACGATTGTGAAAACTAGGGTTGCGTGAAACAATGAATCGATCCTCTCTTTGTCCCTCGACTCCCCCTTATATAGGAGGCGGAGCCGAGGGATTCGTAATACACAAGTTACAGAGTCCGGGAGGGTTTCTAACCCGTCCCGTAAATTACAAGTCTGTATTTCCTAATACAACTCTAGCTTTCCTTAGTACTAACTTGGGCTTTCGAATCTCCATATTCATCGGGTCGTGGGCCTTCAGTAAACCCCGGGTACCATCTTCGGCAGGCTCATTGGGGATGCCTATGTCAGTAGCCCCCGAGCATATGAACAGGTGCTTGCATCTGGGCATAGGCTCCCGAAATTTCTTTTTAACCACACATTTCTTCAGATCTCGAAGTTTTCTTGCCACTATATTTTGCTTCATCACTCGAAGTTTTTTTTGACAATGACGTCGTTGCTGACGACAGCCACGTATGGCCACCTTGGGAAGACACGACTCCTGGCAAACCACTGTTCCGTGGGCCCAAAGTTCTGCACTTCATCCACGTGGCGCAAGTGGGGCACGCACGTCCTCCGGAATTCCCGGCACTCGCGCGGTAACTCCCCCCAGTAAAATTGAAGCGTAAAGACCATTCTACCAGTTGGACACAGGTAGGGTTCAGAATTCTTATCTTTTCATCCGACGGCTGAGTGTATCGTCTTCTTCCTATAAGTTGGAACCTTGTCCTCATTTTTTCCCTTCGCTGCGCCGCACACCATCCTTCTCTCTCTATCCTTGTTCCTCCTCGAGCATCTCGCGCACACACCCTATGCTGCCTCTCTGTTTCCTCGGCCGTACTTTCTGCCATGGCTCCGCGCTCCAAGAAGTCTAAGAACCGCACCCCAGGCACCGAGGAACGCGTAGAGAAGACCAAGATCTCCGGATGGGAAAGTTCGAAGATCTCCGCGCAGGACAATCGCTTGATGAAGAAGATGGGCCTGTTCAACAAGAAGGCTATGAGGATGCCAGGAGACGAAAGTTCTCCCCATCCCCCTTCCGGTTTCCGGGTAACCTTCATCGATTTTCTCATCCGCGGCCTTTCTGTTCCTGTACACGAATTTCTCCGAGGCCTCCTCTTTGTCTATGGGATTCAGCTGCACAAGCTGACCCCAAACTCGCTCCTCCATATCTCCATCTTCGTCACTCTCTGCGAGTGCTTCCTGGGTATCCACCTTCACTGGGGCCTATGGAAGCGCATCTTTTATCTCCACTGCAACAACTCGAAGAACACCATCTACAATGTAGGTAGTGTGTGCATCTGCGTTCGTCCAGAGGTTGGCTATTTTGATATGAAGTTCGCCGACTCCGTCCAAGGCTGGCATAGGAAGTGGCTTTATGTCAAGGATGAATCTTTGGATGCTCCAGAGTACGGTCTTGCCCCCTTTGATGCTTCCGAAGATATTCAAAGGCGCAAGTCTTGGGACGCATAGGCTACAGACGAAGAAAAGGCAGCCATTGACGCTCTAATTGCTCGCATCCGAGAGCTTCAGAACACCGATGGGGCAGAACTATCGGGTGTGCAAATCTTTGCACACTTTCTGCGGATTCGAGTGCAGCCTCTACAAGCTCGCAAAAATCCCCTTTGGATGTACTCGGGTGCTGAAGACGCTGCCAGGATTTCCGACGATCTTTCCTTGAAGGATTTGGAGAAACTTGTCCGCCGCTTCACCTCCTTGAGAAAAAAATCATGATGTTCCTTCTTCCTGCCGCGTGGAACCATTCAGCGGTGACCACGCCCTTCCCGAAGTAAGTACTATCATTCGAGTTGTATTCATGTTTTTTGATTGCAATTGTTCTTCCTTCATTTTTTCATAATTTTCCCTTTCTTTCTCATTCTTTTTTGCCTGTAAGATGACCAATCTCTTTCCTCTCTTCCCCCACTACCTGAAGGTGGGTAAGTGGATGAGAGAGCCATTGTCACCGACGACTCGCAAGAATCCTCCGTTCCTGAGAGTGAACCCACAGAATCTTAAAGAACTGCGGGTTCCTCTGACAAAGACTCAGAGTCAGAACATCACTCTGACTCTGCTCATTCCGTTTCTCCTCCTCCTGTCGCTTCTCCGGATAAACGCAAGAGGAAGAGAGACGATGACGAAGAAGATTCCAGCGTGTCCAAACTCGCCGAATCAGCCGCCGAAGGATCTTCTCCCGAAGATCAAGAAGTTTTTGACCCCTACGCCATGACCAGCGCCGTTAGCTCGTAAGTTGCTCTTTCTTGTTACTTCCTATCTTCTTTTTTTTGGTTCTCTTATATTTATTTTGCTGCTATATTGACAGAGCTGATGATGAAGAAGAAGAAGGACCCAAAGCTCATGGGCCAGCCAACAAAATCAGCCAGGTCAGGTTGGACTCGTTTACCTCCATCCATTGCGTTGCTTGCAGTAGATGATGATGTTGACGATGCCATCGAGATCAGGACCTTGCGACCTGCAATCCCCATAGATGATGACGCCAATTGACAAGGGATTAACTTGTCAATGCCTACAGATTGTAGACTTAGGGTTTCGTAAGAAGTAGAGGGCAAGTAGATCTTGAAGGTTTCAGCCGACGAAAGCGCTCGACTAAAGTTGCGGTGGTTCAGTTGACAATAGATTTGATCCTTTTCTCTTCCCTCGGCTCCCCTTTATATAGGAGGTGGAGCCGAGGCTTTTCGTGCCGTATAAGTTACAAACGACGAGAGGCATATCGGGCCTTTCCTATATTGCTACATCATTCCTAATACAACTCTATCTTCCTTATCCGAAGTTCTCTGGGTTTTTGGGCCTCCAAAGCTTCGGGTCGTGGGCCTCACGTCTTCTCCAGATAGCCCGGGTACTTTATTCGACATACCTATGTCAGGAGGTACGAGGAATTTGAGCCAACCCCAGATGTCCCTGCCGGCCGCGGCACAGAGGAGACCTAGAGAGAGACATGAGAGTTGCAGGGCCAAATCTTCCACCACAATGGTGGGCGAGCTAAAGGGAGACAAGAGAGCTACGAGGCCTAGACTTCCACGGCTTCCACGATGACGGTCATCGAAGGGAAGAGGAGACATGCTGGACAGCCACAACACCTGGGTGTGGTATAGTAGCGGCGATGGTCTGCGTCCACGAGAGGAACAACAGTGGCAACTAGCATGCCCATGCAAATGGGGGAGGCGCACCCAACAACCTCCCTACTTCTTGGCGGTGTGGAGAGTCCATCCCCAAAATCCACCGGGGGCGGCAACAATAGCAAGGGGGAGGGGGGGGGGGGGGCAACGGAAAATTCAGGGCGGCGGCGGCCCGGGCGACACCTCCATCTCCCCCGGCCAAGTCGGACGGGAGGGAGACTAGCATGAGGATTTGAGGATCTTTTTTTCTTCTTTTTTTGGTGAGGAATTGGACCCGTGTGTGATACGCAAATAGACTCTAAGGTTACTTTCACAAAATGAAACTGGCAGCTATCTCGTTTACACATGCCTGACATGTGGGTCTAAATAGTTAGAAAATGGTTTAACACGTCTAATTAGTAAAATCAGTCCTCTGCGTCACAACCATACCCTAATAGTGGTAGTTAAATGTCATTTAGCCCCAACTTGGTAGTTAAGTGACACCGATGTCGTAATTGTGGTGGTTTTGCGTCATTTTCTCTAATATAAAACACCGCCCTAACTAACAGTTATCCTAATGGCGAATGATCACGAGTAAAACAACTATAGCTCGTGATGCATTATAAGTTAATAATCAGAGGGGTTAATATATACCACATCCCACTATATTACAAACAAGAGATCCGCGTTCAAGTCCTAGTTAGTGGAGGATATTAAACCATCTCTTGAAATATACATGATCTCATGACCAGATCATGACCATCATGATACAAGATGAGCAGCAAAGAAGCAACGCTAATTAAAGTGCATGTGTAGCTAGGTCCTAAGCCAAGCCCTCCTCTCACTTGCTGGCATCTAAGCATAGTCGCCACCTTTAGCTTTGTTGTCAGCAAGGTAGTCTATCACCAAGAGTGGATCGAAGAATTGTCTCTGATCAATTAATAATCCTGGACGTGAAGATCATCTTCATCCAAGCACAGTTCACTATGTGACTGCTCACCAAATCAACATGCTTTTGGTAGGCCTATGATTCATAAGACCATGTGTCACTGCAGATCAACATGTAAGTTATGAACAAGTCAAACAAAAAAGCAATGCCATGCTATCCTACCATACGGTGCTGCATGAACTGCATGCTCCTCATCATCAATTAGAAAGCATGTGTTGTCATTACTCCATTCGAGCTTGCCTTTCTCTCGTAGCTTGCATATCTGGGTCCATCTCGTTCTCCACCACTTCCTGGTGTGGTTGGTACAACTCAAGAGTGGTAAATGTGATCCTAGTGAAGTTAAGAACATCATAAACTGGCTTTCCCTAAAGTCGTGGCTACAACTTTCCCCATTGAAGCTTTCTGTGCATGCATAGATGGATCATGGACAATACGGGGAGGGTACATCCGGGACATGTCAATGTTCTTACTGAAGGAACATACAAACCGGGGGAGCTAACAGAATGTTCTCCTACAGTACAGAGTTAAGAGCAATGCTAAACATGATACACTTACAAACAATTCCTACCAACGAACATATTCTTACAGATCTAAGATACAACATCAAGAAGTAGAGGTTTCTTATATCCATACGAACAACATTCAGCACCGAGTTTGTGGAAGAGGGAGAAACCAACATGACCACCATCGCCATGCTCGAGGGAGAAAACAATATCACCATTGTCGCCATGCTCGATGGAGAAGAAGGTATCACCTCCGCCGTCGTGCTCGAGGGAGAATAACACAATACGTACAACCAAAGACATCGAATGCCAACTAAGGTAAGCACGACATTAGGTAGTACAAAACCTAAATCACCGTGCGGGCCATGAAACGAAGTACTAGGGGTGTAAATGGTACGGATAATTTTCACTCCAAATCCGTATCCGCATCCGTTTTTGAGGATATGGTATTCACTTTTATAAATCCGCTGGATATGAAAGCGGTTGTGGATATTGGTCAAGAGGATACCTGGTGGATACGGTGGCCGATATGGTATTGATAATATCCGACAGATATGGATTATCCGACATTCTTTGCGGATTATCCGAGGTTCTCAAAGAGGATAATCCGATAAAATAATCCTACCCCAAATGTCTAGACAACATAGTTACTTCATTGATCCAACTATATTTTCTACCAACCTGTAACTTTCTTTGTTATATGAACAAGTGTGCAAGTTTAGCTATAGTGTAATGTTAAATGCTTTTTTGCTTACATATTTTACATTAACTAAATGTATTTCTTATTTTATTTGCATATTTTTCTGAACCATCCACTTTCGATATATCCATATCCGCTCCGAATCCGCTCTATATCTGTAATCCGATATAATTCGCATTCGGATCCGCAACCCACCATTATCCGCTCCGATCCGAATCCGCTACAAAAAATGGTAAATGATATGAAAATAGCAAAATCTAATCCGATCCGTTTACATCCTACGAAGGACGGGCATGCGTCCAACGAGACCAAAAACTGCTCCCAAAAATCTGACCGAGCCATGTCAGCAGCCGGATCGAGGAGGCCAACATAAAGCAGATTGACGTCTTCGTGCTCGAAAAACAATAGTATGAGACCACCATTATTCTTCGACGCATATAAGCAGGCCTCCATGCTGCCATCCGCTGCCCAATGGACCATTCCCGATGAAGGAAGAGGCCACCACCACCACGTAGAGATGTAAATGGTACAGATAATTTCGGCTCCATATCCATATCCACATCCACATCTATTTTTGAGCATATGGTATGTATTTTTAGGAATCCACCGGATATGGATGCGGATGCGGATATTGGTCAAACGGATATCCGACGTATACGGTAGCAGATATGGTATTGATAATATCCGAGGGATACAGATTATCGAACACTTTTTGCGGATAATTTGAAGTCCTCAAATAGGATAATCCGATAAAACTTGTCCTATCCTAAATACCTAGACGACGCATTTATCTATGGGTAAAACTATGCTTGTTGTGTGGGCAAGAAAGTTGGGTTGTTGTACAAATAAGTGTGCACCTTTGGATATAGTCTAGTGTTACAATTTATTGCTTAATTTTTTACATAAAAAGATCATATTTCTCATTTTATGTGCGTATTTTATTGAATATTCGTTTCTGATCCGAGTCCGGTTCGAATCCGCAATCCGATATAATCCACATTTGAATCCGCACCCCGGTTACCGATCCAAATCTGTTTAAAAATACGGATCTGCTAAACAACAGCTAGCTGTTTTTCAATTCGTGCACACTCGTTTTTCTGTCCGTCCGTCGTTGTCTTTGAGATTGGTGTTTCGGATAGTGTTGTTTGACTGTTTGTGGTCTGTTCGGGTTTGGAAGTGGAGCCCATTTAGTTTTCTGTGGTCGCACGAAGAGAAGAGCGGCCCCTCGAGCACAACGGCTCACGTGACGGGGAAATCTGGAGGCCGGTGGAGAAGAGTTTGCCGGCGCGGAGGTTTGTATTCGCTCCTCCCTCTCGCTCCCCCCCCCCCCCACGCCGTTTCCCCTCCGTACGGCCATGCTTTTGAAGTTTCTCGGACTTGCTGTGGGGGAGGGGGTTGAAGTCAGCCGCCGGCGGTGGATGTTTGTGTCCTCCTGACCCCTCCCTGTCTCTCCTCTTTCCCATGCTACTGGTCTATATGCACGGGCACGTGAGCTAAATTGTTTCAGTTTTGGGTCAGCACGGCGTTCTTGTACCGAGGCCCGCTGATTTTATCCTATGTCAGGTGGCTGATGCGAGCTATCAGGTGTCATGTCCAATTGTCCATGGGTTTGTGTGAGTAGGATTGCAACAAAGGGGGTTAGGGGAGGGAGGTGTGCGGTGTGGTGTCATGGAATCCATGGTATTTGCCCAGGGATTCTTCCGCCTTCTGTTGGATTGGCCGTTCTTCTCAACGTGATTTTACTTCCTCGTGTGAGTAACCATGTTAAATATGTGTGATAGATGATTTTCTTAGTAGTTTGTCAAGTGGATTGATAAGTTTCTGTGCATAAGATGTGTGCTGTTCTGAACTTGGTTACTATTTTTTTTTTTTGCCTCAATGTTAGTTATCTTAATTACTTGACAGGAAACATTGCCCCCATAGTCGGAACGTCTACTGATGATGTGGCTATAGCAAGTTGAGGAAGTAACCTTGACATATCCGATAGGGTACTGTATTTTCATGTCCTTTTACTTTTTGCATCTACGTAATTTTTCTTTGGTTTATATGGCAGCATTTATGTTTTACATATAGAGTTATAATTATTTTTCTTTCTTATTCAGTTGTTTTTCCCAGTAATTGAAGCTCACCACATTTCGAAAGCGAAACTTGAAGCATCAAGTCATCCACCTTTTGTCTATTTTTCAGTCTGAGTATTTCTTCAGTTTTTCCTTTAGATTATTTTTCAGTTTTATTTCTTTCTTAAGTCCTCAGTTTTAAGTTTTCTCAGCCCTCATTGCTATTTGTTTCAGTTATTCGGTCCTTCATTATATCTTTTCCGTCTGCCAGTTCCTTTTTTCGGTGTTATTCTCATTCCTAAGTCAATCTTTGTTCATTGTTATTGTCAGTATCTGTCTTTTAGTTGTCTTTTCTTTAATTTTGATTAGTTCTTGGTCATTTTTTTTCTCAATCTCTTTCTTCAGTTTTTAAGGTACAACTTAGGTACAAACTTCGTGTTTGTATTATTAAGTTTTCTCAGTCCCTCTTCGCTATTTCTTTCAGGTATTGTTATTCGTAATATTTTTTCTGTCTCTCAATACTATTGGTTAGTCCTTATTGTCTTTCTTTAGTGTCAGTCTCAGTCTACCTTTCTTCAGTGTTACTCTCAGCCGTAAGTCATTTTTCTTCATTGTTAGTAAGTATATGTCTTTTGGTTGTCTCTTCTTTACCTTTTTTGAATAGTTCTTGGTCATTTTCTTTCTCTGTCTTTCTTCAGTTTTTAAGGTACGGCTTAGGTACAAGCTTCTTGTTTGTATTTTTAAATTCAGTTCAAGTGTTAGCTCATTATGCATAGTCTCTATCTCTTTCTTCAGTTTTTGATCTTCAGTACCGTTTCTTTGTTGCATTTGTCATTGTTGTTCTCTTTTCTTTCTCATTGATATTGTTTTGTTTTCATTCTCTTCCACTTCAATGCCACTTTTATTTCTTTTATTTGTTAATTCTTCCGTCCCTGTTTGTCATTCTACAGAGCTTCCCCAAGGTAATCGCATTGGCACTGAATATTTGCAGGAAGGGTTGGGCATTTCTCTTCATGGGTGAATATGACGACCACAAGGAAGCAGCACTCGGTTCAGCAATGGGTGGGAAGAGTTCATCCTCGAGAATCATCTGAAGTTTGGTCTTGATGTTCTCATCTTGTTTCACATGGATTGGAGAGGCTATGTGAACATGAAATTTGATATAGTGTAGAATATGGGTGAGCAGGGGTTTCAGTGAATATCCATTTTAGCTATGCATGTATTTCTGTTGGTGTTTCAAATTGTCTGTCAACACTTATGTGTCAGACTCATGTCTTCTTTTTGCTCGGAACATCTAATATGAAGTGTGTTGCTGTGAAACATTTTGTAACTTTTGAGTCAGTTGTTGGACTCACTCAAGTGGAGTTGAAAGATAACTTTTTTTTGTACTGCCCCCACGGGAACCTTTGCTAACTTAAGCATTTGCGTGTTTGTTTTTCTGGATTCGTAGCAAGGTAAGGGAGATCCAAAACAAGTACATGGCAGAGAAGTTTTTAAGAGATTTTTTCTCATTAACCTAGAGGGATGGTGGTTGTTACTGGTTCAAGTCAGCATCCAAGGCGATGATCTTTTTGTGGTCTTCTTTTCTACATCTCCCATGCATGTTTTTTTTCCCGCTCTCCTCATTCTAGGAGTATTTCCGAGGAAGATCTTCACCTGCTACACGGGGAAGACGTGTGTCTCTATCCCTGCATTCTTACCAAGTGAGCCAAATAGAATTTCGCAGCCCACAGACTGACCTGCCAAATTACGTAAAAAAGACTACTGACAACAGGGAGGCCTTTCTGTGGGATGGACTGAGCACTTGGTATACAGTAGCGTTATTGGGTTTGGCAGGTCCAGACTCAGAATGACGACCTGTTATCCGACGGCCCAGCCGAGTTGTCTCGCGCGTGGGCTCGTGAGTACCAGATTTTGATATACACGTGGTGTCATTCAAGTGGCCGAAAATGTGACTGTACGTGAATTGTAAGACAGGCAGCTGTAAAATAGACAGTCCCTAAAAATATGATAAAGAATATAGAAAATAGCAATATTCAATCCGATCCGTTTACACCCCTACAACCATGTCTGGAAAGGACTTGACTGAACCTCATCTAAAAAACCAAACACTATCCTATGAAACTGGCGGTTCCACCGGCCAGTGCCGGCCACCTCTGGGCAACTACCGACTCATCTCGGCGAAGCAACCGACCACACCTGTGTAGCATCGATCGGAGAAGGAGGAGGAATATAGAAAGCATGGCCAGGTGGTGCGCACGAGCACGGCACGAGCACCTCGCGCTAGGTTGTGGCACGCGTGTCGCGCGCACGGGTAGACGGCCCTGTCAAGTCAGGCTCCTGTCCCGGTGGTGGAAGTCGGTAGGCGGGTCGGGCCGGCAGTGCGGGAGAAGCTGGCGCTCGGATGGGCCACATTCCGGCCGCGCGCACCAGCGGAAAAATCTGGTCCCGTGCGCAGATGTGTGGGCCGAGGCCGTACCCAGGTCGGGTGGTAGTGGGTTGGTTGACTGAGCAGCAACCAGACCTTGACACGCGGGCGGGGCTTGCTGGTGGGAAGCTGGGCCGGGCCCGCGTTCGTGCTCTTGGTACTACAGTTTCCTGAAAGTTCAGCCCATTACCAGGCTCCCAGTGCTCGCCTCGCTTGGCGCACGCAAGTTGAGCACGCACCACGACGGAGGAGGTGTTCGTCGCCGTGCGGTCTCTGTCTCCGGCCGTGTGCGCGCGCATGGCGCATGGCGGGGAAGGTACGCAGCGAGCGACAGGTGACAGCTATAGATAGGGCATCTGGTTCCCGACCCCGACGCGCTTCGGCGCGCGTCGCCATATTCTCCGCGGCCCTGATTGATCTGATTGATGCTACTTTGATCGTGCGCCGCCCTGGTGGTGGTGGTGGTGGTGGTGGGCGGGAATCTCCGCCGGAGGAAAAAGCCGGCGGGAATCAGGCGGCGCTGTTGGACGTCGCTGGGGGGAATTTAGGTCAATCATATCCTACTGCCCTCCTCCTTGGAAACTCTGCAATTTGACCGCCTCCCCGTGGTACGGGAGGTTTACTGCGTCTCTCTCGTTGGACCCGAGTATCTATCTTCGAAAACGTGTCTGCAGCTCAGCTGGTAGAAACGAGGTACTACTTGTGCACAGTGTACTAGTGAGTGAAGTGGAGGTTATTTTCCGTGCGTGTCACCATCCCGTTTCGTCCAAGACGTCGAATCTTGGTGGCTTCACATTGTCCATGCCTACCCCGGAACGATAAAAGCATTGGCCAACTTGGAGTATTTTGGGAGATTTGGAATGAAAGCAGGGACACGGTTTTCAAAAATAAGAGCTCCATGCCTTTGGTGCTCATCAAATTGGAGGCTAGATCTTGGATCTTTGTGCAATTTATTTTTATTATTCAATGAATTAAGGAAAATCTCATGCCTTTCTTTTTTAAAAACTATTCCATTTCGTACTCTTTAAAAAGGCATATAATTTTTTGAAAAAGCTTTTGAAAAAAGTGGAATACATTATACAATCTTATGGCTACCATGTTGAAACAACTAGGTTTTGGTGAGAAATTCATTAAATGGACTGAGATATTCTATTCAGTGCTTCAACATCAGTCCTTCTCAATAGGATTCCATGGAAAAATATTCTTTGCGAAGGGGTGCCAGGCAATGTGATCCATTGTCGCCTCTATTATTTCTCATCGCATCATAATTATTGCAGTACATTATTAATGATGCTTGGCATATAGGCATTATTAATCTCCCAATTGACACTTCATATGGATTAGATTATTCCATTATCCAGCATGCATATGATACATTCATCATTATGCCTTGTGATGCTGGACATCTTATGGAGCCGAAAGATCTATTTATTGAATTCTCGTCGTCTTCTAGATTAAAAGTGAACTTCTCCAAAACTTTCATGGCCTCAATTAATATATCCTCTGAGAGATGCACATAATTATCAAATATTTTGTTTGTAAACATAGAGCTTACCCTTTATCTACTTGGGTTTGCCCATGGGTACCACCAAGCCAAAAAAAATAGAGAGTATTTTATTAATATCATAAAGAGAATCGACAGAAGGCTATTTGGTATTGCCTCCTTGCTCTCATCTGATGGTAGACTACTGGCTATCATAACCATATTCATGTCTATGCTTAATATTGTAATGTGCACACTTAAAGTAATAAAGTTACATTGACCATCATTGATCAAGTTGACGGTTCGGCTAGAGGTTTCTTGTGAGATAGCAATGATACTGAGAAAAAAGGAAAATTCTTGGTCCAATGGGAGAATGTTTGCAAACCCAAAGCTGCATGTGGACTTGGTGTTATGAATCTAAGAATGCAAAACTCTTCTCTACGAATGAAAACTTCTTCAAGTTCATGAATCAGCATGATATTCTCTAGGTAGAACTTGTTGGGAATGCATATTGTTCTTCCAATAATACTCCACTCAACTCTGCTCATGTTGGATATTTCTGGTACGAGATTGTTTATCCCCATGGGGCAAATATTGGGACAAATTTGAATGTATCCCTGGCTATGGAATGATTGGATTATCGAAATATAAGTGTAGAGATAATAAACTCGAAGATCAATTCCCAAAATTATTTTCCTTCTCCAAGGATCAAGGTATCACAATTAAGGAAGCATGTGATACTGCAATTGAGGACATATATGATCACTTCCACCTTCCACTATCTATGGTTGCATCTGAGAATCTGACGATTTTCAGGATCTATTCCAGCCATTCATTGGTGATGAAGGGAAATATACATAAATGGAGTACACCCCCGGTAATCATATGCAATATTCCAGTAAAAAATTCTACACTCATATGGCTCCATCAGACAAAGCACTTGATCCTATGCTATGGATATGGATCATGTGTCTAGCAGAAACACACGTTTTTCTTCTGGCTAATTCTACATAGGACTAGCTGAATAGTAGAGATCTGCTCAGTAGGAAAAAATTTCACGTTGATAGTACTTAGTGTGTCTTATGTCACGATAACACCAATTATTGCTGCATGCATTTATTTTTCAAATGTGATTTTAGCCAATGCTTGTGGCGGAGATTATATGTGGAATAGAACACTGATATGGACATCATGAATATGCTTGGATTCCAGGAAGAGATATAACATCAAATGTATTAAGGAAGTGCTAATCACTGGATGTCGGGATTTATGGAACCATTGAAACATGCACATCTTTGATGGTATATATGCATGTCTGAGTGTTTAAGATTCTTCACAGAAGAATTCAAGCTTATTATGCACATGGATAAGCCTACCTTGAAAGAAGGGATCCAACAATGGCTTGATACCCTATAATTTGTTCAGGGAATATTTTGTGCCCTTTACAAATATCTTTTATAAATGAAAAATGATGTAGTAGGGATTTTTTTTCTACCATTTTTCCATCAATTTTATTTGGCATGGTAGATGTTAATAGACTTTTTTATAAATTTTGTCAAGCACACATTTTTTATTTTGATTATTTATACACCTTATTTCTAAAATAGATTGATTATTTTCTTTCATGCTGGTTTTAGGATGATATACAATGATTATTGTGGAATTGGTATATAATTTGTCAAATCTCTTGGTCAGCTTACATATGGCGTGTTTGTATTGCCTGCTTCCAACCCAACCATTTTCACGAGATGCAAAATCTAGTTTTTGGTTGCATGTGAGAGTGGATGCGCATGCATACCTGAATCAACTCTTTCTAGTCATGCATGCTTGTTCAAGGCTGTGAGAGGAACACGGTTCCCTCTACCAATATAGGGACCATACATGATCTTGGATGATTCTTTCCTCTGTATCTTCATTTTACTTTAGGCATAGAGATTTTTTAGATCAATTTCTTCAAATTGATCACACACATAGTCTT
Organism: Lolium rigidum; assembly: GCF_022539505.1. NCBI lineage: Eukaryota > Viridiplantae > Streptophyta > Magnoliopsida > Poales > Poaceae > Lolium > Lolium rigidum. Next base: position 47,653,167 of record NC_061510.1, on the reverse strand, counting down.
TCTTTTCAAAATTACTTTAAGATATTGCTCCATCTCATCTTTTTGCACAACTATCATAATTAAGTTTTCCATTTAAGTAATCATTGCCAAAGTATTTATTCATTTTCTCCCTAATGTTACCGTAATGTGTTAATGTGTGCGTGTGTCGATGTGTCTATGTTATGAATGATTTCCTTCTATCTCTCTCCCCCACACACTCTCTTAAGCATCTATTTTTGTTCATGATGAGGTCTACACACAAAAGTGCACATTGACGATATGATTATATTCTGGCGGTCGATATTTAATTTTTTTTAAATGTAAATCTTTAATTTCATATTTATGTTTAGAATTTGTACATCAATTTCATCGCACATAGCTGAGCGCTTCAAAATTCTTTTGACCGTACTAGTCTTCTCATTGTTTCAAACAATTATCATGATGTAAGTTTTTAGTTTTGTTTGTCAAAAAGAAAGTAGTTCTAAGTTATTTGTAAGTGTGATGGTGTAGAAAAAAAAAGGCAACTTCACCATGTTGAGAAGAGGTGAGCACTCAATACACACTTAACCAAATACCCAAACTTTGCACCATGGATGCACATGGATGGACCCAAACACCAGGTTTACGTTTATTCTCTCATGCAATGCAAAGCAATGTGGTAAATAAACATATCACACAACGCGCTTCAAGCATGCATGCGGCTAAGCATACTCCAACATGCCATGGCACCGGCATGCAAGAAACACATGTAACCAAACACACCCATAGAGTACAATATTTAGAGGGTGAGAAACGTCCCTTCAAGGTGTAACATAGAAGAGAGATTATAAATCCTATCTACAAAAACACGTTTTTCGAATATACTGCAAACTCCTCCAGAACCGTGGGGTTATAACATGAACCATGCTAGCGTATGAGTTGCACACGAGATGCAGCTAATGTTGGGTGATCTAATCGAACTAAAAGTGGAGTTTGATCAGTACTATGTAAAACAAGTCACAACATTGCACGAGGGCGCGAATCGGGCGCGCCGGCGCCTCGCGAGGCTGAATTTTTTGGGCGTGTGAGCCGCCTGTCAGTGATGCTAGAACGCCGCGCGGGATATTTTACCGCCACGACGCCGCGCGGGAAATTCTCCCGCCGCGACAGCGCGCGGGAAGTTTCCCGCCTCGCCGGCGGTCTATATTATCCCTCCTCCCCCGCCATTGCTGCAAAAACCCTAGAAAGTAGCACAATGTGGGATTTGTGGGAGGAGGCGGTGCTAGAGGCGGCCGTAGAAGTCGTGGAGGCGGATCCGCAACTTGCAGAGTACGAGGCGTGGGAGGAGGCGGCGCTAGCGGCGACCGTAGATGCCTATGTCGCGGACAAGCGGCATGACCAGGAGGCGGAGCGGCGGCTGCGGGTGACCGAGGAGGCGCGACGACGGCGGGTGGCGCGGCCGCGAGAGGAGGCGGAGCGGCTGGAGTTCCTGGAGGCACGGCGGTGGCGGCAGGAGCTGATCCAGCGCCGGTGGGAGATACGCCATCAGAGGGGGTGGGAGGAGCTTGCGCTGCGACGGTTGCAGCGGGAGGAGACGCAGATTCAGGAGGAAGTCTGCGAGCGGCGGCGTTTGGCGGGCGGAGCTGCAGCTCCGCCTACAGAGGCAGGAGTTGGATCACCGTCGGCGGCGGGAGGACCTGGAGCGGCAGCTGCGTCAGGAGGCGGTGGCCGCGGATAAAGCCGCCTACTTGACGTTCGTGACGGAGAGAGCAGCGGATCATCGACGGAGGATCACCGTAGAGAGCAGGGAAGAGATCACCGGAGAGAGCAGCGGGCGATCATCCACCTCCATAGAGCCAAGTGGCCAGTAGAGATAGTAGGCTAGAGGTGAAGGTTTCATATGTCATCCGGGGTTGAGGAGTGAATAATGTTTTACTCGAATTTGCCCGAAAATATTATTCAATCCTCGATTCTGAATGATATTAAAATGAAACTTTAAGCATAATATGTAGTTTGTGTAAAAAAACTTATATCCAGGCCTCCTGTTTGGGAAAAAAGCGTCGCTGTGGAAAGAGCTTCTCCAAATAGAGGATACAGTGCCAGCGTCCCCAAACGAAAGTGCCGACGCCCTTAGCGGCGCCTAGATGCTCTTATCAATCATTGTACATGCTCTAAATCGGACTGAAAGAGCACATACACGTGGCTAACTTGATTTATCCATTCGAATGTCACCTGTCCAGGACTGGACCCTATCACCGATCATAGCTGGAACCTGTGTGCGGCACCCAATCCTATAGCCTGTCGTCACAGCTCTGCGAACCGGGTGCATTCACAGCACGAAGCAGGTAGTCAGCGATGGCAGCAGCACGAACCGCGGCCTGCGGCGGCAGCAAAGGAAGAAGAAACTGCGGCGGCGCGCGCGCGCGGCGACCACGCGCTCTAGTTGCACTAGGTAGCTAGCGCCCTGCCCCTGCGAGTACCGACGAGGTGGAGGGTAGTGTCATTGGCCATATCACAAATTCTTCCTTATCCGTCCATGCCGCTAGCTCACCAGGCAGGCCACTGGTCATCCCGGCGCATGGACGAGGCGCGACGGCCGCCCCTTCGATCGGTTAACTCCTCGGTACTGGAAACCAGATAGCATCGGTATGCGAATCCACCTCTCTCTCTCCCTGTGTGTGTCGACGCGGATGGATCGATGGGATGATGTGTGGTTGACCAAATCCAGTTGTCCACCATGCCTCTCTGAGAAGATCACTACACCTTAAAGATTCATCTGGCTTTTCATGTTTCAATTCGTTGACTTGGCTGGCTACGTCGATCAGGTAGGTGTATCCATGCTGATCGTTTGAGCTGCAGATGACATTCTTTCCTTGGCACTCTTCTCACAGCAGTGTCACTACTCCAATTCAGTATTTTTTTCTTTTCTTTTTTATTGAAAAAGAGTGACTCCAATTCAGCCTTTCCCAAGGGTTTTGACTAGGAAACAAGGCAGGGCCGCTAGGACTATCTAGCTATCGAATTTAGGGTTGTTGGAGTAATACTTTGTAAAGCTTTTGTTGTGACGAGGCTAGGGACGAAGCGCTTTTGCACCTCGGAGCATATGCTTCCGGTTTTTGAAATGAGTTGTAAACACAGTTTAAAATGCCAAAAAAATTCGAACGGAAAATTATCGCATAAATGTCAACATTCTATGTGCTCATAAAGTTGTTTCGCCAAAAACTGACATTTCTTGTGTCATGTGCAAAAAAGACTATATTTGGTGCTTAAAAGGAGCTTTTCACGTGCCATGGGCTCATAAACGATATATTTCTTTATCTTTTTTACACATGACACAAAAATATTAGTTTTCCGCGAAACTTGGTGTGTACACATATAATATCGATGTATATATGCCAAGTTTTTGTTCAGATCTTTTTTAACATTTTAAAATATATTTTTCTGGATAACGGGAGCATATGCTCCCAAGTTCAAAAGTGCATTTCCACGAGGATAGTAGATATTGCTCCACAACACATTGCGAACGTGGTTCCATTTGCGTAGTGATATCCATGTTAAAACCAAGCATGTCGTGCCCGTGGGCCTAGTGATGGGATCATTGTAGCAGGATTCTCGGCAAGTGGAAGCACTACACATGGTGACTTCAATTTTTTTGATGCTCTTCAAGTATGAGAACCCTTGGTCTTACGTTTATTGGTTGTAACTAGCAATGACAAACTTCTAGCCGTTTCCTTGTTAAACGCATTGTCAGGTAATTCATCGAAGTTCCTCAGGGATATAGAAATCCATTATCTGATTTTTCTGAAGTCCAAGTGTTGTATGTTCCCTTTGTCAAAAAAAAGATAATCCCTCCGTCCCAAAATATAAGGCGTCTAAGGACTGGTCAAAAGTCAAACTTTACTAACTTTGACCAAATATTTAGAAAAATATATTTACATCTACAATATCGAATGAACATATTAAGAAAATATATTTTATGGTGAATCTATTCATGTTGATTCAATAGTGTAAATGTTTATATTTTTGTGTATAAACTTGGTCAAACTTAAAAAACTTTGACTTTTGACTAATCCTTAGATGCCTTATATTTTGGGATGGAGGGAGTACTACGTTAAGTCAGGTATTCGAAAATTTTGCTATCATTGACATGACCAAATTTGAGAAAAATAGACATACAATCAAACTGGGAGGCATGACTTTGTGCATGAAATTCATGAGTTAAGCATGTAAAAGGTAGTAAAATGGTACAAAGGAAACGACATTTGGTCCATTGTGGTTGTGTCATTACCCATCGAAGTGACACACCCGCACGAGATTGTATACAATCAATACTACATGAATTTCAACATGTATTTCTTGATCCAAAAGTCCTACCACCTCACATAGCCTTTGACCATGCAATATCCTTATTGTCGAATAGTACTCCAGTAAATTCTAGGACTTACATACTCAACTCAGCAAAAGGATGAGATAGAAAGGCAGGTGGCCGACCCGGATGTTCGGAACCTGGCAACGCGCGAGGTCAAAATCGCCGTCGTCTATGCATGCCGCGAGATTAGGATGTAATATAGCGTCTAATCAATACGTGATTTACTTCCATTTCCATCTGTCGCATACTCAGCTCTATACATGGGCATGCGTGTACGCTACTGGACGAGCAGTTAACGACATTTATTCGCATGTGCAGGATAGTACCATGCCACTTAATTGCGCGCTCCGGTGTACACCCATTAGCAGACTAATTATGATTCTGACTGGTCAAACTAAGACTAATTAGTGCTATAAAAAAATGCAGCAACAGGAAATTAAGCGTTCACTACGTAACAATTAGCATGACATGAGGTTGATTTTCGAGTTCCTCCGTAGAGAAATACCAAAGACTCTGATTTGTCCATTGAAATTAGAACCCTCTATTTACAAATCATATTTGTGCGTTTTTCACATTGTTGCAAAAACTCATTAGCAATTTAAACATCAAGATAAAATGTTGAATGTTATAAGATGCCATTTTGTACTAATCTAAAATGGACATTTTGTACTAATGGTTTTATTTTATAATAGTATTTTGAAACTTTTAAAAAAAATATGGAAATATCCATTAGCAGTTCTTCCAATTAATCAATGATGGAAAACATGAAATTTGTTAACACAGGATCATTTGGATCGGAAGAAAAGATACACATTCTTTTGTTACCGCATGACCATTTGGATCAGAAGAAAAAAAAATACTAAATTGGAATGAGATCAAAGGAAATCAGTATCATTTGGATCGGAAGAAAAGATACCGCATGACCATTTGGATCAGAAGAAAAAATTTAAACGAAATTACTAAATTGTAATGAGATCAAAGGAAATCTGTACAAATCCAACCCAGCGGAGAGAACACCAAAAGAAACAAAGTACTGCTGAGAGAAACGAGAGACAGACGACTCTGCGTACAGATTGATTGGTGGCTTCTTCGGCACGGACCGGCACCGCCGCCGTGGTGGGTCTTGCTGGCTGGGCCTCTCGGCTGATGAAGACGAAGCCAGCGCCGTCTCGACTCCGCGACTGCGCCCCACCGGAGCCCTCCACAAGATCGGCCAGGAAATCCTCCTCCTCTGCCCGAGCTAGCCCGCAGCGCGGAACTGCCGCCGTGGTGGGCATCACCGTCGGCCAGGAGGCGCGCGTGCCGGCGAGTATCTGGACGCGGGCCAAGCTCCGCATCGACTCACCATCGACGACCGATGCGTTCCCGTGGCCGCGCTCGCGCCTGCGCCAACGGGACTCGAGTCAACCACCGCAGGTAAAGAAGATGTGCTGCTGCTCCACAAAACAGCAAGAACTAAAAATTAATTCAGCAAGAACGGAGGCGCTGCCGGCGCTGCGTGGGCAGGGCCAGGCCGAGGCCGCCGCCGACACCTCCTGCATCTACGGAAGGAGCTCCCCGCGCAGGAGCTGGAGGCAGAGGTCAATTTGTCCAGAATCTGCAAGAATCGACCTGGTCTGGCCGGCGATGGTCATTCCCACCGAAATCTGCCAGAATCGATGGATTCTGGGGCCGGCGGCGGTCAACCCGGGCTCGGGCGGCACGGGCGCAGTAAGGGCGCTGGAGCTTCGATGCGGGCGGCGCGACCACGGGCTTGGGCGGTGCGGCATGGCATGGCACGGGCGTGGCCGAAATCAAGCTCGAGCGGCGAAGTGCGGGTTCGAGCGGCACGACACGGGCGCTGCCAAAATCGAGCTCGAGCGGCATGGCACGGCCACGGGCGCGACCGAAATCGAGCTTGAGTCCCAAGCGTTGAGGAATAGGTGAGGGGGAAGGAGAGTTGGGGTCCGGTGCCATGGTGAGTTGCTTGGTTTGGGGAGGAAGAGTCTTCAGCTGAACGGGGAGGATAGCTTTGTGAGAGACAACTTGCTGTCGATCGAGTTAATGTAAAGCAGTTAATGTAAAGTGTGTTGTCAGATATACGTTACAGATACAAAATATATACAGATGGAATACGTATACCGTCAGACACGCGTTGCTCTCTGATTGGACTCGTTTTCATCCTCGGGTAGTCCCGGGTTCCGTTTGGTGTTTTCGGGCAGGTGGCTCACATAATTGCAGCTGGTTTTGTGACACCTAGCATGTCACCCTTTGCTCAAATAATTGCACCTGGTTAAGAAGAAAGATGGGACATGAAGATTCAGTGTGGACTATAGAAAGCCAAACAACATTATAGTAAAAAGTGAGTTTCTAATAGCTCATAGGAGCATATGAACCCATTGTGTGAATGTACATTTTGAAGTGTCAAAAAATTCTAAAATAATTTTTTTCATGTACATCTAGACATTTTATGTTCGTACATAAGTTTTTAGAAAAAAATAATTTTTTATGTGTCTCCTGTAAAATAGACAAATTTTTATGCTCCAACACGACTACGTATAGTACATTTTTTTGTCTTTTTTGTACGTGCCACATAAAATGTTGTTTTTCCGCAAAAACTTGTGTACCAACATAGAATGTCATGATGCACAACAAAAAATTTATGTCAGATTTTTCTTACATTTTAATAATTGTTTTTTAATTATTTTGTATAATGGGAGCAAATGCTCCTATGTGCCAAAACGCCTCCTCCGTTTCTAATGCTCATAGTTGATGAACTCTGGGATGTTAGCAAGGACCAAGTGATATTCTAAGTTGGAATTAAGAGTTGGCTATAACCAGATTAGAATAAAAGAATATGATGAAGCTCAAACATCTTTTAAGACCCATCACGGGAAATTTCACTTCACAGTGATGTCATTTGAACTCACAAATGCACTAGCAACATATAAGTGTCTTATGAACTCATCTTTTGCTCAGTATATAAGGAAATGGGTGTTAGTGTTCATGGATGATATTTTGGTTTATAGTAAAGACATGGAATCACACAACAATATCTAAGAGCATCTCCATCATAAGGAGAAAAATAGACTGCCATACAAGTGCTTTTTGGAAGCGGAGAGAAGGTTTTGTGATTTCATAGACCGCCGATCGCAGCAGAAGGAGAAAATTGGTCTCTAAATTTTGTAATTGCCTATGAATCTATGAATAAATATATGAATAAATCTACGAGTACTATGAAGATATAAATATTAATTTCAACTAACACATTCAAACATAGATCATTTCACACATTAAACATGGAAATCCAACATAGTTTGATACTCCTCCGATACATTTAAACATAGATCGGGTAACCTCTAGGAATTTTATAACGGCGATGTGGTAGTCACACGGAGCTTCGGTGGACGACCAATGAGGGCCTAGACATCTTCTACCGCATGACCGATGGTCGTGTGACGACATAGAGTAGCTCTCGATGGCGAGCTTACTAAGCTCGGTCTTGATTGTGTGTATGTGTTTGTGTGTGTGTGTGTGGGGGGGGGAGGGGAGCTTTAGACGGAGGACAAAGATGCAACACCGGTGGAAGGAGGGACATGATGGCATCGGAACTCGCGAATTGAAACTCCCGCCATCAATGGCGGGGTGGCGGTAGGAGCGGGTGGACGACTCGATTCGAGATATAGAAATCGTAGCTAGGGTGAGGAATGACGGAAGAGGGGAGATGGGAAGGTGATACCTTCGATCCGGATTATGGATTGTAGTATGATAAGCTTTTTCCATAGTAGATCTAGGCTTAATCGAAACTTGGGAAGCACAGCTAAAATGGTGTAAAGAAAACGTCTACAAGACTTTCTAGTTTATTTTATTTTATGTTTACCAGATCTTTCTAGTTTACTTTTAAAGGGGTTGTGATCAATGCTGGAAATAGGCCAGGGTTAAGGTTTCTCCTGCAGCTATGCATACATATATAGTTGAAGCGCATACGTGTAACAATTAAAATAGAGATAAGAGATTTGTGAGTAGCACATCCGTAAATACTCTTGCCCCTAAAGCCAGAGGTGACAAGAGCCTCTTGGTCCAACCATTATCCTCACAACCGCAAGCAATAATAGTTAGTAAGCATATGAATATAGACCAAAGCATTAAGCTAGATGATTGTGCCATGATCCCGAATGAATCACTAAACATGTACCGTTAGTTTTCTCTTTCTATCACCGAGGTTTCGCGGTAGCACGCCATTCTCCACTCATCCCACTTCTTCCCTTGATCGATCCGAATGTATGGGTACCTGCAGATCATCGAAATAAGGCAAAGAGACAAGGATAGAAGATTGCAAAACTCCTATTCAATCCTTACACATGTAATAAGATTAGATGCACATAAACGCTGCGAGGATTTACCCCAACCTGCAGCCCGTGAGGACTACTCACACATAATATTAAGATCAATAATAAATATAGAAATCATTGTGGAAAATACGTAGATTGAAATCACAATATTCTTACAATGGTCGCCAATTCTCAAGGAGATCTCTATTACAATGGTGATAGCTATGGCTATGGATGAGATTGGAGATGGAATGGATGAACTATGGTGGTGGTTCTCCTTCGGTGTGGTGCAGATGGATCTGATGGATGACGGCTCTGTTTGGCGACGAATGGCTCCCTTTTTGGCGTCGGGTCCTTCACGAAACTTATATGGTTTGACCTCAGAAAGGTTGCGGCACATGGTACGGGCGGACGGTATGGGTGGGGCTTGCCCATACCGACCCTAGAACCGCCTCTTCAAGCGTAGTTAACTTTGTCGTACTCCTGACGCGATTTCCTTTAGTAATTGCAGGTTCATTTTTCATTATGACATGATTTCCTGCACATCATCCAAAATTAGAAGAGATTGAACATTTTTGCATTAATTAGTCATTAGTGGCAAGTTGAGAGGTAAACTTAGGGTTTAAATGCGAGAAAAAGTGGCGTATTTCACAACCATCAATTTTCCCAAGCTTAAACTTGATCATCCTCTAGCAAAAAACAAAGAACCATAAAGAACTTAGCGTTTAAACCGAAACAATGAGAAAGAAAAATCACTTACAAGTGCCTTATGAGTCCAGCACTTCTTCCATTTGAAAGCTTAGCATAGTTAGAGAAGTGCCAAGAATACAATACAAGCATCGGTAACTCGAGACAATCACAATAAGATTATAAGTATGAATAACTAGTTGTGTAAAAAATCACTCTAGCTTAAGTAGTTAACTCTCAGTTTGCCAAGGAACACTAGAAGTTTATTATCATCAAATTAGATATGAGCATTCATGTCAAAAGAGGTATAAGAAATGAAGTATCTTAATTACCCCACATCAATTGATCAAGGCTATCAAAACACTTACTATCTATTCATTGTCTTTCAAGAATATTCATCTAGTAGTAGTGAGTCGATGCCAAGACTTGAGGAGTGATACTTTTGGATTCTTTGATAATTTCCAATCAAGAGTCATGACTGACCTTTTTAGTAAGATTTGCGACAATCATGGGGCCAGTAGTATGCGCGAGTAGTGGCTACCCGCACCTTCAACTCATAGCAGAAATTGTGATTACCTCAAATTGTTCATAAGCTAGTGGAGTTGCTAGCATCCCAAGAGTGCGCAAAACAGTTTGTTGACACGCATAAAGCAATATCATATATTGATTCACAACATTACATCTTGGCATGCGTCTCAGCTACCTGTAGATTTTAATTTTATCAAACAACTCCTATCAAGAGTGCTATCAAGTCTATCCCAACATATGGAGTTAATTATCTTCAAAGTTAAACCCTTAAGACAATCGGCCATCATACAAGTCATAAATTTAGACTTTTTCTTGTTGTACTTGTTTGGAAATATTATTTTCAAGGCAAGACTCGGTTAACTTAATGAATTAGAGTAAGAGCTTTCAAAATTAATTAAACATACACATAAAAACTCTACTCCAATTGCTTCAAATCACTCCCACTAGTACCCTTAACAAGTCTACTGACTAGCATAAACAATTTCAAACTTCTAAAGTGGGATACATAAGGCATACCTCTTTTAGGCGACTTCATATTTCTCTTCCTTATGACGTGTTCCTTCAAAACTCTTGGTCGATATCTCTCATTAATAATATCAACGCAAAGAGGCAAATGCAATTCAACTCTTTCAAAAACAAGGATAAAAGGAAAAATATTTTTGTATTTTTGTGAATTGGGATTGAGAGGGAAAAAGAAAAATATTGGCGACAAAGTAAGGAACTAAAAACAAACAAATAAAAAGGAAAACGAACTAAAATGAAAAACAAATAAAAACAAAGTGTTGGAACAAACCAACATGAGTGTTTCAAAGCTCTTTCAAAGAGAATTTATTCAACACAAATAAAAATGCTTGAGGAACACATCCCCAACCTTAGGATTTTGCAAGAAGCCCTCTTGTTGAGGTCATTGTGGTGGAGGATAATTCCCAAAGTTCTATTGGCCGCTCCAATGTGTGAACTGGGAATTGAGATTGGTAGTGTTGTCTCGAAGATTGATGGTAAGGTTGCTCAGGTTGTCAATGCTTCCTTCGAGCGCGTACATATCCTGATAGGTGGTGAATTTGTGTAGTGGCTTCTGCTCCTGTTCTAGTCATGCATGTTCTTGTTCAACATCATCTTCTCCTTCGGGTTCATCTTATTGTTTGGGTCGATTTGCCTCAATCTGCGCATCATAATGCAAACGCCTATCCTCGAGAGAGAATAGACCATTAGGCAGAGGGGCAACGATCAAATGACCAGCTCCCGGTATGTTGAAGTAATATCTACCATCTATCTTTCTAACCATACCACATGCATTCAGAGTAGTAAAACCAAGATGACGAGGGCCTTGCAATGCTCGTAAATTACTTACATTGATGTTAAGTCCTTACCCGGGATGGTGATGACTCCCCCTCCACATATGGGGCCCCGAGCTTCAAGTGCTTGGTGGTTCAGGTAGAGGATGAGAAGGGTGCCCAGGTTAGGACGGATGTTGCTATCTGGGAACACAACCTTTGCGAGGATCATCATGTCCTCTTCATCGAGTCTTGTGAAATCACCACGTTCTTGCAAGGTGTTAGTAACAACATAGTACAAATAGCGAATAGCTAAGAACTCAATACAATTCCCTTGGGGGAGTGTGCTAGATACGCTCATCCTAGTAAAATATCTGCTAGGAGATGGATTCAGAGTAAAGCATGGATAGCTGTTGGCGGTGGTTCTATTCTCGAAGCCAAAGTAGTTGTAACACTCATCTAGAGTCAACTCATACTCACGGTTCATCAAATGGAATGATATCCGGTTGACTCCGGATTGATTCTCCTCAGAGTTGTGGTACTGTCCCACAGTATGCTTCAGGGTTCTGAGGAACTCGAGTGTCAAACGGCGATAGGCGGCGGCCTCCTAAAAAACAAAGTCAAGCAAACCAATATTGTTGCAAAGAGTATTGAAATCATGGCGTAGGCCTAATTGGTTCAGAATATGGGGGCATGCCCATTTCATCGACTTGAGCTCGCGGTCCTTGAGACGGTTGAAACGGTTGAGATGACGTTAGTCATCGAACTCGATACCGAGCGAAGCGGGGGTGTCCTCAACCGGTAGTGTAGCTTGTGCAGCCACAGCACGTGAGCGGATCCTTGTGTTCATCTAAAAAAGTCAAATAGTAGTTATGTATCTTTAAGCACAAATTAAAATCTTTAACAAAAATAAAAATATGATCTGATAGAAATAGACATATGATCATCCTCTACACATCTTATAAAAGAATCTCCTCTAATTTCAAAATCTAGCATGCTCATTAAGGTGAGGAAGTTCATAATATGACCTAAGTCTAGATTGATAATGACAAGAGCTATAGCATGGATTCGCGGATAAAAAGTTGGGGATCGAAGGAGAAACGTACCATACTTCAATGGAGTGCGAGGAATCGAATAAAAAACGAACGAATTTGGAGATCCAAAGGAGTGGATTTTGAGTGTTGAGGAGGAAGAGAGAGAGAGAGTGGATATAAATTTTGATTAGGTTTACCTCTTCCCTGCCTATTTGTGGCTTCCGACCCGTGGTACGGGCGCATGGTACGGGCACATCCCACCCGTACCAGGTGCAGCCACCTTTGGTTAAGGCGGTCGACTCGGTACGGTTGTATCCCCCGTATCGATGGTCGCCAAAGTTACTGGTTCCTTACTAAAATTTTGAAGTTTCTTCGTCGAAGTGGTACGGCCGGGCGGTATGGTCTGGTCTGCCCGTACCGACGGTCACAAAAGTTACTGGTTCTTCGACCAAACTTTCAATTTTTCTTCTTCGGGCTGGAGATGTGGTACAAGTGCATGGTACGGGCGGATCCCACTGTACCATTGGTCGCTAAAGTTACTCGAACCTCCGAACTTATAAATTTATGTGCATTTTTTCACGTGCCCTTGTACATCAACATTACCTCGAAAATAACTAAGAAAAAACAACAGTATATAATATCGAGAATGCTCAACTGTTAGTATATGAAATCGAAAGGCATTGTTACTTATTTTCTTATCCTCTTTTTCAAAGGATCTCATGAACACTCTTTATTAAAAATAAATACAAACAAACAAATAAAATATTAAACTAAACATGAACTAGATAGAAAAATTTATTAAGTCTGGGTTGCCTCCCATGAAGCGCTTGTAGTTAAGGTCAATTAGTTTGACCTGGTGATCACATAGGTGTTGGAAGTGGAAGACCCACTCCAAAGTAATTAGCTATCAAGGTGATTATCCCATTATCATCATGTTTGGCCTTCTTCTTTCTAGGGAAGTGTACTACAAATGGATCTTTGGATGGTAGTCTAATTCTCACATTCCCTTAATGTAAATTTATTATAGCTTTAATAGTTCTAAGAAATGGCCTTTCTAATATTATAGGATCTATAGGATCTTCAGGCATCTCCACAATAACAAGATCAATAATAGCAGGACATCCTTTAATTTCTACTACAATATTATTTTTAATTTCTACAGCTTGTCTATAATTTGAATCAGCTAAGTGAAGTCTTAGCTAAGTAGTTTTAAATGGCCCCATTCCTAACTTATAAAATAATGTTTTTGGAATTGTGGAGATGCTTGCACCAAGATCACAAAGTGCAGCCACCTCATTCGTTCCAATATGGATCTTAATAGTGGGCTCAAATATATCATCAAGCTTAGTTGGGAGCTTTTCAGCTAGCTTCTTATGTTGTTGTTCCAAATCACGAACTTTGCATGCTACTTCATGAATAAATTGGCGGTACATGGAACCATTACCTTCATCGACTCAGGGGTGCTTGACCGTGATCATCTTCACTAGATCTTCTATGGAGTACTCTGGTGTTGGAGCATTGCTATAGTCTAGTTCTTCAAGTGATTTTACTTCTCTATCGATCCTCATCATCTTGAGGTCTTCAACGGGGTTTGATTCTAGCTTACCTGCAAATCTAGCAAGTATTATAGTTTGGCTTTCAGCTATCTTCCCCAATTGTGCCTCAACTATCTTTGTCCTTTCCTGTAGAACTTGAACATCGTTCTTAAGAGAAACAATTTGATTAGATAAATTCTCTAACATAGTGCTATGATTTTCAGTAAGCTTTGTGAGGGTGCTATTCTGTTCAATTTGAGCATTAATAAATTTTTTGAAAGTATTTTCAATTGAAACATGACCGTTGCTTGCTCCGCTACCACTAGTGTAATTATTATTGGGAACTCATACTCTATTATTATATTGCTTTGGAAAATTAGAGCCATAGTTTTGACTTTTCCATGAAGGGTTATAAGAATTTCGTGCTATGAAGTCTACTTACTCAACATTAGAGTTGGTGATGGCATTAACTTGGGTACTTTTCTTATCCTTCAGAATATTTATAAGCTCATCTACCTTTGAAGTAAGCTCTTCATTGTTACCTACGGTGATTGAATTCACCTTTCTTCAGGAGGATCTTTCTACATGCCATTGGGCATGGTTGCTTTGCATATCATCTAGTGACATAGGCATTCCAAATGGGC
>NC_061510.1:47610186-47638728 GCF_022539505.1 Lolium rigidum | reverse complement strand
CTAGAAATCTCCTTGCCAGTTCAAATGGCTTGCTCATGAATGTTCCTCCAACTGCAGTATCAAGCATAGACTTTGACATTGGCTTAAGGGCATTATAAAATAAGTGCAAAATTAACCAGTCATCCATTCCATGACTTGGACAGTTCAGGGTGGCTTCTTTCATCCTTTCCCATGCAAGCTTGATACGTCTCCGACGTATCGATAATTTCTTATGATACCTACATGTTTTATGCACACTTTATGTCATATTCGTGCATTTTCTGGAACTAACCTATTAACAAGATGCCGAAGTGCCAGTTGCTGTTTTCTGCTGTTTTTGGTTTCAGAAATCCTAGTAACGAAATATTCTCGGAATTGGACGAAACGAAGACCCAGGGGCCTATTTTGCCACGAACCTTCCAGAAGACCGAAGAGCATACGAAGTGGGGCCACGAGGTGGCCAAAGCACAAGGCGGCGCGGCAAATGGGGGGCCGCGCCGCCCTGTGGTGTGGGCCCCTCGTCAGCCCCCCGACTCTGCCCTTCCGCCTACTTAAAGCCTCCGTCGCGAAACCCCTGATGCGCGAAAAACCACAATACGGAAAACCCATGCGAGACGCCGCCGCCGCCAATCCCATCTCGGGGGATTCTGGAGATCTCCTCCGGCACCCTGCCGGAGAGGGGATTCATCTCCCGGAGGACTCTACACCGCCATGGTCACCTCCGGAGTGATGAGTGAGTAGTTCACCCCTGGACCATGGGTCCATAGCAGTAGCTAGATGGTTGTCTTCTACTCATTGTGCTTCATTGTTGGATCTTGTGAGCTGCCTAACATGATCAAGATCATCTATCTGTAATACTCTATGTTGTGTTTGTCGGGATCCGATGGATAGAGAATACCATGTTATGTTAATTATCAAGTTATTACATATGTGTTGTTTATGATCTTGCACGCTCTCCGTTATTAGTAGAGGCTCGGCCAAGTTTTTGCTCTTAACTCCAAGAGGGAGTATTTATGCTCGATAGTGGGTTCATGCTCGCATTGACACCTGGGACAAGTGACGAAAGTTCTAAGGTTGTGTTGTGCTTGTTGCCACTAGGGATAAAACATTGGCGCTATGTCCGAGGATGTAGTTGTTGATTACATTACGCACCATACTTAATGCAATTGTCTCGTTGCTTTGCAACTTAATACCGGAAGGGGTTCGGATGATAACTCTGAAGGTGGACTTTTTAGGCATAGATGCAGTTGGATGGCGGTCTATGTACTTTGTCGTAATGCCCAATTAAATCTCACTATACTTATCATGACATGTATGTGCATTGTTATGCTCTCTCTATTTGTCAATTGCCCGACCGTAATTTGTTCACCCAACATGCTTTTATCTTATGGGAGAGACACCTCTAGTGAACTGTGGACCCCGGTCCATTCTTTAATACTGAAATACAAATCTCGCCGCAATACTTGTTTTACTCGTTAATCCTTTGTTACAGCAAGCCGGTGAGATTGACAACCTCACCGTTTCGTTGGGGCAAAGTACTTTGGTTGTGTTGTGCAGGTTCCACGTTGGCGCCGGAATCCCCGGTGTTGCGCCGCACTACATCCCGCCGCCATCAACCTTCAACGTGCTTCTTGGCTCCTCCCGGTTCGATAAACCTTGGTTTCTTTCCGAGGGAAAACTTGCTGCTGTGCGCATCATACCTTCCTCTTGGGGTTGCCCAACGAACGTGTGAAATACACGCCATCAAGCTCTTTTTCCGGCGCCGTTGCCGGGGAGATCAAGACACGCCGCAAGGGGAGTCTCCACTTCTCAATCTCTTTACTTTGTTTTTGTCTTGCTTTATTTTATTTACTACTTTGTTTGCTGCACTAAATCAAAATACAAAAAAATTAGTTGCTAGCTTTACTTTATTTACTATCTTGTTTGCTATATCAAAAACACAAAAAAAATTAGTTTACTTGCATTTACTTTATCTAGTTTGCTTTATTTACTACTGCTAAAATGGCCAACCCTGAAAATACTAAGTTGTGTGACTTCACTAGCACAAATAATAATGATTTCTTATGCACACCTATTGCTCCACCTGCTACTACAGCAGGAATTCTTTGAAATTAAACACCTTGCTGCTCGAATCTTGTTATGCGAGAGCAATTTTCCAGTGTTAGTTCGATGATGTCTGCTGCCCATCTCAATAATTTTGTTGAATTGTGTGAAATGCAAAAGTATAAAGATGTAGATGGTGACATTATAAAATTAAAATTGTTCCCTTTCTCATTAAGAGGAAGAGCTAAAGATTGGTTGCTATCTCTCGCCTAAGAATAGTATTGATTCATGGACTAAATGCAAGGATGCTTTTATTGGTAGATATTATCCCCCTGCTAAAATTATATCTTTGAGGAGTAGCATAATGAATTTTAAACAATTAGATAATGAACATGTTGCTCAAGCTTGGGAAAGAATGAAATCTCTGGTTAAAAATTGCCCAACCCATGGATCGACTACTTGGATGATCATCCAAACCTTCTATGCGGGACTAAATTTTTCTTCGCGGAATTTATTGGATTCAGCTGCTGGAGGTACCTTTATGTCCATCACTCTTGGTGAAGCAACAAAGCTTCTTGATAATATGATGATTAATTACTCTGAATGGCACACGGAAAGAGCTCCACAAGGTAAGAAGGTAAATTCTGTTGAAGAATCCTCTTCCTTGAATGATAAGGTTGATGCTATTATGTCTATGCTTGCGAATGATAGGACTAATGTTGATCCTAATAATGTTCCATTAGCTTCATTGGTTGCTCAAGAAGAACATGTTGATGTAAACTTCATTAAAAATAATAATTTCAACAACAATGCTTATCGGAACAATTCTAGTAATAACTATAGGCCATATCCTTATAATAATGGTAACGGTTATGCTAATTCTTATGGGAATTCTTACAACAATAATAGGAATACACCCCCTGGACTTGAAGCTATGCTTAAAGAATTTATTAGTACACAAACTGCTTTTAACAAATCTGTTGAGGAAAAGCTCAATAAAATTGATATTCTTGCTTCTAAGGTTGATAGTCTTGCCTCTGATGTTGATCTTTTGAAATCGAAAGTTATGCCTAATAGGGATATTGAAAATAAAATTGTTACTACAGCAAATACCATCCAAGTTAGAATTAATGAGAATATAAGATTAATGGATGAACTGCGTGCTAGGTGGGATAGAGAAGAAAATGAAAAACTAGCTAAAGAGAAAAATGTAGCTAAAGTTTGGACTATTACCACCACTAGCAATGCTAATGATTCACATGTTGCTGCACCTCCTACTATCAATGGTAAAATAATTGGTGTTGTCAATGCTTCTACTCCTAGTGCAAAGCGCGCAAAATTACTCGAAACTGCTAAAGCTAGCTGAAACCGCTCCGTGATAAAACTGCTGAAATTTTTTCCAACCTTGGGGATGATAATCCCATTGCTTTAGATTGTAATGATTTAGATTTTGATGATTGCCACATCTCTGAAGTTATAAAGTTCTTACAAAAACTTGCTAAGAGTCCCAATGCTAGCGCTATAAACTTGGCTTTCACAAAACATATTACAAATGCTCTCATAAAAGCTAGAGAAGAGAAACTAAAACTTGAAACTTCTATTCCTAGAAAGCTAGAGGATGGTTGGGAGCCCATCATTAAAATGAGAGTCAAAGATTTTGATTGTAATGCTTTATGTGATCTTGGTGCAAGTATTTCGTTATGCCTAAAAAAGTCTATGATATGCTTGACTTGCCACCATTGAAAAACTCGTTATCCGGATGTTAATCTCTCCGATAATGCTAAAAAGAAACCTTTGGGGAAAGTTGATAATGTTCATATTATGGTTAACAATAACCTTGTCCTCGTTGATTTTGTTGTCTTGGATATTGAATGCAATGCATCTTGCCCCATTATATTGGGAAGACCTTTTCTTCGAACCGTTGGTGCTACTATTGATATGAAGGAAGGTAATATTAAATATCAATTTACTCTCAAGAAAGGTATGGAACACTTACCTAGAAAGAGAATGAAGTTACCTTATGATTCTATTATTAGAACAAATTATGATGTTGATGCTTCATCTCTTGATGTTACTTGATATACACTTTCGCGCCTAGCTGAAAGGCGTTAAAGAAAGCGCTTATGGGAGACAACCCATGTTTTTACTACAGTATTTTTGTTTTATATTTGAGTCTTGGAAGTTGTTTACTACTGTAGAAACCTCTCCTTATCTTAGTTTTGAGTTTTGTTGTGCCAAGTAAAGTCTTTGATAGTAAAGTAAGTACTAGATTTGGATTACTGCGTAGCTTCCAGATTTCTTTGCTGTCACGAATCTGGGTCTACCTACCTGTAGGTAGCTCAGAAAATTAAGCCAATTTACGTGCATGATCCTCAGATATGTACGCAACTTTCATTCAATTTGAGCATTTTCATTTGAGCAAGTCTGGTGGCCTAATAAAATCCTTCTTTACGGACTGTTCTGTTTTGACAGATTCTGCCTTTTATTTCGCATTGCCTCTTTTGCTATGTTGGATGAATTTTTTTGATCCATTAATGTCCAGTAGCTTTATGCAATGTCCAGAAGTGTTAAGAATGATTGTGTCACCTCTGAACATGTGAATTTTTATTATGCACTAACCCTCTAATGAGTTGTTTCGAGTTTGGTGTGGAGGAAGTTTTCAAGGATCAAAGAGGAGTATGATGCAATATGATCAAGGAGAGTGAAAGCTCTAAGCTTGGGGATGCCCCGTGGTTCACCCCTGCATATTCTAAGAAGACTCAAGCGTCTAAGCTTGGGGATGCCCAAGGCATCCCCTTCTTCATCGACAACATTATCGGTTCCTCCCCTGAAACTATATTTTTATTCCGTCACATCTTATGCACTTTGCTTGGAGCGTCGGTTTGTTTTTGTTTTTTGTTTTGTTTGAATAAAATGGATCCTAGCATTCACTTTATGGGAGAGAGACACGCTCCGCTGTAGCATATGGACACGTATGTCCTTAGGCTCTACTCATAGTATTCATGGCGAAGTTTCATCTTCGTTAAATTGTTATATGGTTGGAATTGGAAAATGCTACATGTAGTAATTCTAAAATGTCTTGGATAATTTGATACTTGGCAATTGTTGTGCTCATATTTAAGCTCTTGCATCATGTACTTTGCACCCATTAATGAAGAAACACTTAGAGCTTGCTAATTTGGTTTGCATATTTGGTTTCTCTAGAGTCTAGATAACATCTAGTATTGAGTTTTGAACAACAAGGAAGACGGTGTAGATTCTTATAATGTTTACAATATGTCTTTTATGTGAGTTTTGCTGCACCGTTCATCCTTGTTTGTTTCAAATAACCTTGCTAGCCTAAACCTTGTATCGAGAGGGAATACTTCTCATGCATCCAAAATACTTGAACCAACCACTATGCCATTTGTGTCCACCATACCTACCTACTACATGGTATTTCTCCGCCATTCCAAAGTAAATTGCTTGAGTGCTACCTTTAAAATTCCATCATTCACCTTTGCAATATATAGCTCATGGGACAAATAGCTTAAAAACTATTGTGGTATTGAATATGTACTTATGCACTTTATCTCTTATTAAGTTGCTTGTTGTGCGATAACCATGCTTCTGGGGACGCCATCAACTATTCTTTGTTGAAAATCATGTGAGTTGCTATCCATGACTTGGACAGTTCAGGGTGGCTTCTTTCATCCTTTCCCATGCAAGCTTGATACGTCTCCGACGTATCGATAATTTCTTATGATACCTACATGTTTTATGCACACTTTATGTCATATTCGTGCATTTTCTGGAACTAACCTATTAACAAGATGCCGAAGTGCCGATTCGTTGTTTTACTGCTGTTTTTGGTTTCGAAATCCTAGTAACGAAATATTCTCGGAATTGGACGAAACGAAGACCCGGGGGCCTATTTTGCCACGAACCTTCCGGAAGACCGAAGAGCATACGAAGTGGGGCCACGAGGTGGCCAAACCACAAGGCGGCGCGGCCAAGGGGGCCCGCGCCGCCCGTGGTGTGGGCCCCTCGTCGGCCCCCGACTCGCCCTTCCGCCTACTTAAAGCCTCCGTCGCGAAACCCCCGATGCGCGAAAAACCACGATACGGAAAACCCATGCGAGACGCCGCCGCCGCCAATCCCATCTCGGGGGATTCGGAGATCTCCTCCGGCACCCCGCCGTGAGGGGATTCATCTCCCGGAGGACTCTACACCGCCATGGTCGCCTCCGGAGTGATGAGTGAGTAGTGCACCCCTGGACTATGGGTCCATAGCGGTAGCTAGATGGTTGTCTTCTCCTCATTGTGCTTCATTGTTGGATCTTGTGAGCTGCCTAACATGATCACGATCATCTATCTGTAATACTCTATGTTGTGTTTGTCGGGATCCGATGGATAGAGAATACCATGTTATGTTAATTATCAAGTTATTACATATGTGTTTTTTATGATCTTGCACGCTCTCCGTTATTAGTAGAGGCTCTGGCCAAGTTTTTGCTCTTAACTCCAAGAGGGAGTATTTATGCTCGATAGTGGGTTCATGCCTGCATTGACACCTGGGACAGTGACAGAAAGTTCTAAGGTTGTGTTGTGTGCTGTTGCCACTAGGGATAAAACATTGGCGCTATGTCCGAGGATGTAGTTGTTGATTACATTACACACCATACTTAATGCAATTGTCTGTTGCTTTGCAACTTAATACCGAAAGGGGTTCGGATGATAACCTCGAAGGTGGACTTTTTAGGCATAGATGCGGTTGGATGGCGGTCTATGTACTTTGTCGTAATGCCCAATTAAATCTCACTATACTTATCATGACATGTATGTGCATTGTTATGCTCTCTCTATTTGTCAATTGCCCGACCGTAATTTGTTCACCCAACATGCTTTTATCTTATGGGAGAGACACCTCTAGTGAACTGTGGACCCCGGTCCATTCTTTAATACCGAAATACAAATCTGCTGCAATACTTGTTTTACTCGTTTTCTCTCGCAATCAATCATCTTCCACACAATACGGTTAATCCTTTGTTACGGCAAGCTCGGTGAGATTGACAACCTCACTGTTTCGTTGGGGCAAAGTACTTTGGTTGTGTTGTGCAGGTTCCACGTTGGCGCCGGAATCCCCGGTGTTGCGCCGCACTACATCCCGCCGCCATCAACCTTCAACGTGCTTCTTGGCTCCTCCTGGTTCGATAAACCTTGGTTTCTTTCTGAGGGAAAACTTGCTGCTGTGCGCATCATACCTTCCTCTTGGGGTTGCCCAACGAACGTGTGAAATACACGCCATCAAAGCTATAATGGCTTGGGGTCTTCTTATCTAAAACCTGTAATGTTAGAACGCAACTGCATAGTCTTTACTGAAGGAAAAAACTTAGTCATGAATATATTAGTACATTCATCCCATGAAGTTATAGTGCCCTAAGGCAAAGCTAGCAACCAATATTTTGCTTTTCCTCTTAGTGAAAAAGGAAACAAGCGTAATTTTACCGCATTAGGGTCAACATCTTTAATGCGCATCATATCACATATTTCTGTGAATGTATTTAAGTGCATACCTGAGTCCTTAGCGGCTGGGCCTCCAAATTCGTTCTGCTGAACTAAACTCAAAAGGTTAGGCTTAATTTCATAGTTCTCCGCTGTAACAGGAGGCTGAGTTATGGGTGCACGAATAAAATCATCATTAGGGATAGCATATTCCCCAAGCTTCTTTTCTGCCATAGTGATTATCTTTTTGGTATTTTCTCCTATGATTGTAAAAGAACAAGTAACTAATTTTTTGGGTTTTAAAGTAGAGAATAAAAACAATAAACTAATAACAGTAAATAGAACCTGAAAACGAAAATAAAATTACTAACAAGGTCTCTAGTAATTAACCTTACTGGAATAGCGAAATTGCTTCCCCGAAAACGGCGCCAGAAAAAGGGTTGATACCTTCGATCCGGATTACAAATTGTAGTATATGATAAGCTTTTTTCCCTAGTAGACCTAGGTTTAATCGAACCTTGGGAAACACTGCTAAAATGGTGTAAAGGAAACGTTTACAAGACTTGCTAGTTTATTTTATTTTTATGTTTACCATACCTTTCTAGTTTACTTTTAAGGGTGTTGTGTTCAATGATGGAAATATGCCAGGGTGAAGGTTTCTCCTGCAGCTATGCATACATATAGAGTTGAAGCGCATATGTGTAACAAAAAAAATAGAGATACGAGATTTGTGAGTAGCACATCCGTAAATAATCTTGCCCCTAAAGCTAGAGGTGACAAGAGCCTCTTGGTCCAACCATTGTCCTCACAGCCGCAATCAAAAATAGTTATTAAGCATATGAATACAGACCAAAGCATTAAGGTAGATGATTATGCCACGAACCTGAATGAATCACTAAACATGTACCGTTACTTTTCCCTTTCTATCACTAAGGTTTCACGGTAGCACGCCGTTCTCCACTCATCCCACATCTTCCCTTGATCGATTTGAATGATATGGGTACCTGCAGATCATCGAAACGAGGCAAAGAGACAAGGATAAAAGATTGCAAAACTCCTATTCAATCCTTACACATGTAATAAGATTAGATGCACATAAACGTTGCGAGGATTTACCCCAACCCGCAACCCGTGAGGATTCTCAAATATCAAGATCAATAACAAAGATAGAAATCATTGTGGCAAATACATAGATTAAAATCACAATATTCTTACAATGGTCGTCAATTCTCAAGGAGATCTCTATTACAGTGGTGATGCCTATTGCTATGGAGGAGATTGGAGACGGCATGGATGAACTATGGTGGTGGATTTCCTTCGGTATGGTGCAGATGAATCTGATGGATGGCGGCTCTGTTTGGCGACAAATGGCTCCCTTTTTTGGTGTTGGGTCCTTGACGAAATTTATAGGGTTTGACCACAGAAAGGTTGTGGCACATGGTACGGGCTAACGGTATGGGCGAGGCTCGCCCATACCGATGCCCGTTAAAGTCCCTGGAATCGCATCTTCGAGCGTAGTCAACTTTGCCGTACTCCTGATGTGATTTCCTTTAGTAATTGCATGTCCATTTGTCATTATAACGTGATTTCCTACACATCATCCAAAAATAGAAAATACTGCACATGTTTGCATTAATTAGTCATTAATGGGAAGTTGAGAGAGGTAAACTTAGTCAATTTATTGACCTAGCTAAGGGTTTAAATGCGAGAAAAAGTGGCGTATTTCACAGCCATCGGACGGCGAAGGAAGCCAGCGATGACATGATTTGTATGGAGGGCAGTGGAAATGAAACACAAGGAAAGTAGATGGAAGGTTCAACTTGGGTGGTTGGTGGCTCCCACGCTGGACAAGTGTGTTTTGGGAGCCCCTCCAAGTCCCTATATCAAGGGAGGGCGGGGTGCTTTTTCTCTCTCCCAAAAAAGGTTAGGGATTCAGAGCCATTTTCTGATTCTATTAGAGCATCTTTTTAGTCATTTTTTGGACTTCAATGGTTTTTAGGGATGGAGACTCGTTATTCTGCTTCTGATGGAGATGCTCTAAGGTCAGCTGTAAGAATCTTGATGGAAAATCACCTATATGCCTTCTGATTGAGATTTTCTAAGGTCAACAGCCGAGTTGGCCCAGGGAGCCTTTTGCGTGCTACATTTGGGTATGTGGGCCTCAAACCATGCGCATGGCCGGTCTCTTCTACGGAACTGGCACCTTTGCCAGGAGAGGTGGTGGATCGGCCGGAGGGGCATTGGGTGCTGCTGATGACGCTCGCGT
This sequence comes from Lolium rigidum, assembly GCF_022539505.1. Lineage (NCBI taxonomy): Eukaryota > Viridiplantae > Streptophyta > Magnoliopsida > Poales > Poaceae > Lolium > Lolium rigidum. The sequence continues at coordinate 47,628,957 of NC_061510.1, read as the reverse complement.
ATAACATCAAATCGTTGGGACTCCAAGCGCAAAGTGTCGTAGAAAGAGTTGTTTCCCCCACAAGGGTGACTCGATGGTTTATATCGAACTCTCGGAGAATTGGCTTCGAGCTATCTCCTCTTTCTCTTCTTCCAGAAATCCTGCAAAGCAAAGTTTTGCCTTGTGTCCCCAACTCCAGCATGTGGTTGTCAAGCACAAGGTTTCGTATTACTAATTGTAGATAAAAGAGGTAATGAAAGTAAAGTAAGTAAATGATCTAAGTAAACTAAATAAAAGAGGTGAAGAGATAGTTGTTTTTGGGTTTTGTGTGTGTTTAATTAAGAAAGTATTTTTTATTTTTGGGTTAAAATATTGCGACAAGTATAAAGTATGATAAAAGTAGTGGAAATGTGTTTCTTATGATTAAAATTGGACCGATCATGGGTTCACTTGTCTACTCTCTTTTTAAGTTGTAGTGGACACTAACAATTCATCAATGACATAATATTGGTTATACTTCAATATGTGTTTGATAAGGATTCATATGGGCATCACGTCCTAACATAGAGATGATGCAACATATTTCTCTTATACTCCACAAGAAAGGGAAAACTCCAAGAAATCTTGTATTAAGAATTAACAGAGGATAGCCTTAATTATTTTGACATGATGTTTGAATATCAAATATGCTAGCTTGAACAAACAAGATTATCACTATTTTCACATGATAAACATAGCACTTCATTCACTTTATCCCTTGTGAGGCAACAAAGGAAAAAGCAAAACCATAATAGATCATGAATTTATTTTCACTATTCAATCACTAAAACCATGCTACTCCATGTAATACCCACTTCTACCCACACATGTTCTTGAATACAAGTTGGATCGGAACAAGTACTTAAGAACGAGGTACATTATATGCATCTATCAATATATATTACACATAATAGATTACAATCTCATATATCAATATCACAGAATAAAGATCCACCACATAGGTATTACATATATGACCATAATCATGTTGGACAACTCATATGGTACTAAGATATATGAAGAACAAGAGAGAAATAGATCAAGATACCGCCACAAAGCCATAGTCCAGAGGTGGACTACTCCTCCTTCATCATGGTGTTGATGTGGAAGATGTTGGAGAAGGTGGAGATCCCTCCGGAGGCGACTCCGGTGGAGTTTCCCTCTCTAATCTTTGCTGCTTCAGCCTATGTTTTGGTGTTTCGGAGTTTCTGTGGCGCTCTCCTCGAGAGAACCCCGGGGGTTCGTATATATAGGAGTTTTTAGGTCAAATGAAGTTGATTGGCAAAATAATTAGGCGAAACGGACGGCCGAGGCTCAAAAGGGCCAGGGTGGTGCGTGCACCCTTACTAGGCGCGCCACCTACCCTCTTTTGGGCCTCCAGGCCCTCCTCGTGAGATCCAAGTGCTCCAGATGCTTCTTTTGGTGAAATATTGGCATCCCCAAAGTCCGAGCTCAATTTAACTCCATTTAGGTCCCTGAAAGTAAAAATAAATAAATACACAAAACAAGGTTTTTCTATCCTGTAGAGTTGTAACCCAAATAAAGAGGATCATTTGTAAATCCCCATAAATCAATATAAAACATGAATATACATTATATATGTTGAAAATATGTATCAATAAACTACAAAGTTCATGTATGCATTTTACATGCATCAATTGCAAAACTATTTGGTCTTCCAAAAATTTGCAAGATTTTGCACAGTCTACTCCAAGAAAAGTGTAGCAACCGAACCTATCAATTTGGGAAGAGCATCGCATTTGTGATATCCTCACATTTCACTATCATAACTGATACTTCCTCAATGATAGGATGGGAAGGTAATTTAATGTAAGTATGGATTCATGGTGAGCTGTTGGGTGCAGGCAAGCAGTGACCAACCTAACAGTTTGGAAGGAGCCTTGCACGGCCTCATGCGTTTGCCTTCCCCAAGAACCGCCCATCACCATAAGAGAAAAAAATATGGTGCGAAGGAGAGAAGGAACAATAGGATGCACATACATCACGGATAGTTCTTGTGCCACCTATGCTTCAACTTCGTGCATGTGAGACAATTTGATCTACTGCAACAACACATAGGGATCACCTCAAGTTGCAGTTGCCACACCGTCTGTCCCTGCAAAGATACATGTGGATGAAGAATATTAGGCCCCACAGAGCTGCGTGGTGAGGGTCCTACATGGGGGGTGTGTGTGATACGTTGCAAACGTATCTATAATTTTTGATCCTCCATGCTTGTTTTACACCAATTTATATAGGTTTTGTTTACACTTTGTTGCACTTTTATGCATTTTATAAAACTAACCTATTGACAAGTTGCCACAGTGTCAGTTCCCTGTTTTCTACTATTTTGTATTTAAGAAAAGTTGTACAGGAAATATTCTCGGAATTGGACGAAACAAAAGCTAGAGTTCCAATTTTACTTTAACAAAGACGGAGTCCAAAGGGCAGACTAAGAAGTGCCAGCAGGCTTCCACGCCATGCCTAGGCGCGGGCCACCTCTAACCACACCTAGGGGTGGTGTGGGCCTCTCGGGTGACCACCGACCTAGCCCTTCCGCCTATAAATATATCTGATCAGGAAAAACCTAAATACCCGAGCCTCCATCCATTAAAAGTTCCGTCGCGGCCGCCATCGCCGACCCTAGCTCGGCAGGGTTTTGAACCTCTTCCCGGCACTCTGTCGGAGAGGGAGATCATCACCGGAGGCCTCTACATCGCCATGCCTGCCTCCGAAGTGATGCGTGAGTAGTTCATCTCTGGACTACGGGTCCATAGCAGTAGCTAGATGGTTGCCTTCTCCACTTTATGCTTCATGTTTATATCTTGTGAGCTTCCTATCATGATCAAGATCATCTTTATGTAATGCTACATGTTGTGTTTGCTGGGATCCGATGACTACTGAATACAATGGTTGAGATTGATTATATACTTGTCATATGTTATTTGTGATCTTGCATGCTCTCCGTTGCTAGTAGATGCTCTGGCCAAGTATATGCTTGTGACTCCAAGAGGGAGTATTTATGCTTGTGTTGACGTCAGAAACCCACTGGCGGGCAGAGACAGGCAACACAGTAGAGCCGGGAACAACTAGGGCTGCGGCTGGCCCCAGTCCCTCAGAGCGACGGCCCGCAAAGCCTCCTGGTCACACGTCCGATGCTATTGCAAGGGCGTGCCACCTGACCTATACCCGGTCGGGAAGGTGTGGATGATGCCTCGCTTAGTTTCCTGCATGGCATACACGTAAACATTAAATACGAGCCTCGATCGGCTCTCGAGTTATCCCGTGAATCGGCTCAAAGAGCCGATCCACCCATGATTCGAACGAGGTGTCCGAATATATGGTGGTCCTGCTTGATCAAGATAAAGCTAATGAGATCTACGACGATTTAGGGTTTTCACCGCATAATCGGATCATCCTACTCACGATTGGGCCTCGCGCTCGCGCACGGTGACCGTAAGCCGATCCTAGACAGGGCCTAAAAACCAACACGAGGTTGATCCTCGGAACATCCTTTCTAGGGCTAGCAAACGTCACCCTACACGCCGCTGGATCCTCCAACCCTTTGTAGGGCCTAACTAGTGCGGATATTAAACTAATCCTTGTAGAACAAGGAGCAACCGTAACGGATCAGATCTACTAAACTATGACCAAGCGGGTGCCGCCCCTACACCGAGATAGGTGTAAGGGCGGCTAGATGCATAAGGGTCGCACTACGACAACGATATGATACGAAGAACAATGCTAACCCTAACGCATCTAAGATAACTACGTTGCTCGCCATCAAAAGGCTTCAGCACGAGCAACGCATGAACAACGAGATAGGCTCGTGGCTGCCTAGATCGCAAGATGCGATCTAGGCAGCATGGTGCTTACCGGAGAAACCCTCGAGACGAAGGAGTTGGCGATGCGCCGAGATTTGTTTGTGTTGAACGTTGGTTGTTGTTTATTCCATAAACCCTAGATACATATTTATAGTCCAGGGGACTTTCTAATTTAGGCGTGCACCTACCGTGCACGGGTAGAACTCTAACTATCCGACAGGTATCCTAATATTTTACAGATACACGGGCCAACTAGCCCACATTTTGCATATAAAGGCCGATTCACATATTTCTCCCATGTATATTCTTTAAATCCATCTTGATCGCAGCCCACCTCTGACCTGGTCAAATTCCGGTGATAACACATGCCCCCCTGGTTTTGGAATTAACAATTCCAAAATCATCCTGTTTTCCTCTTCGTCGGGTCATGTCATGGTAGAGCAGAACCGTCGCAGCATTTCTCATCATGATGCCCAGTTCTGGCCATCGGCACCAAAAAACCCCCAATCTTCTATAGCCATGTCCTCCTCTTCTTCCTCCTCTCGCGAGCCGACGCCGGAGTGGGATTCGTTGGCGGCGCACGACATCCTCGCCTCAACGTCGTGGGACAAAGAGGAAAATAATTCCTCCATCTGGTCGGAAAATGACAAATCCCTGACCGCTGAAGAGGGCGACCTTCAATTCCTCGTCGAAGGGGAGGAGGACGACGATGACTCCCTTGAAGGTTACCCACCAACAAAGCGCCTCCACACCTGGTGGGACGACGACAACGATGACGATGGTGAGGAAGATGAGGTTCTCGTAGAAGGCCACAGAAGCTTTGATGAGGAGTCTATCAGCAGTTGCGCCGGAGGCAGTGACGACGAGGGCAATAATAGCCCCTAGATTAGGGATCAGCAGTAGTAGCTGGCTTTTGCCCTCTTCCCCCTGAACAATCGGCTCTTCGCTTGTAAGAAATCCCTCTGTTAATGAAGAAAATATTCCTCAATCAATTTCGTCTCCTTGTTGACTTTGCCGATTGTCGAATGGGGTCGCCGTACGGAGAGCCGATAGCAGGACATCGGCTCGCATTGCAATCTGGGGCCAAGCCGTCGCTCACCCATACGGTCCAACAGGTCTTACTTGGCCTAAGCCTCGTCTAAACCATCAGCTTGAACTCTTCATCAATCTCGCATTGAACCGATTCCATTAACTTGTTAATTTGAGCCTATTCCTCTAGAGTCGATATCATCGTATCAGCTTTGTTCTTCTGAAGTCGATGCCTATACATCGGCTATATTTTCATACTGTTATCTCTGTATATCTTCTTAAGTCGATGTCCGCGCATCGGCTGTGGGATTCGTATAAATTTTTTTTTTTACCGGCCGATTTTCAATCGGCCTCCATACCTTACTGCCCATCATCCCACATGCTTGGGAAATACTTCTTGAGGTGTTGACCATTGACGGCTCATCGGGAACTTCTGTCCATCCAATTCTTCCAACATGTATGCATTACCCTTCAAGGCCTGGACGACTTTGTACGGACCGTGCCAATTAGGAGACCACTTGCCATATGCCTTGTCTCTGGTTCCCAATGGCAACACAGCTTCCCATACCAGATCACCAACTTGAAACTCCTTTGGTCTAACCTTCTTATTGTAGGCACGAGCTACCCGGGCTTTGTTCTCCTTAATCTTCTCTAATGACCAAAGCCTAAGTTCTGTCGCGTCCTCAATAGTGTCACTCATCAAAGCTGCATATTCTTCCGCTGTCAGATCATTCTGAAACGTGACACGTCTTGATCCAGCCGTAATTTCCCAAGGTAATACGGCTTCTCGTCCATAGACAAGCCGGTACGGCGAAGTCTTTATAGCTCCATGGCACGACATGCGGTAGGCCTATAATGCTTCTGATAACTTCTCATGCCAATCCCTAGGGTTCTCGTCAATCTTTCTCTTGATCATCTTGATTAAGCTCTGATTGGACGCTTCAGCTTGTCCATTAGCCTGAGCATAGTACGGAGATGATCGGATCAGTTTAATCCCCATGTCATCGCAGAATTTCCTGAATTCTTTAGAAACAAAGACCGAACCTCCATCGGTCGTGATGGTTTGGGGAATCCCAAACCTATGAATCACGTGTTCTTTCACAAACTGAATCACATCTTCTGATTTCACCTTCTTCATAGGGACGGCTTCCACCCACTTAGTGAAATAGTCTGTGATGGCCAAAATCCATTCATGTTTTTTACTTGACGCGGGATGGATTTTACCGATCATATCCATGCCCCACCCTAGGAACGGCCAAGGCTTGGTGATAGGGTTCATCGCTGATGCTGGCACCATCTGAATCTTCCCAAACATCTGGCATGCTTGGCACCCATTGTAGTAATTGAAGCAGTCTTCAAGCATGGTGGGCCAATAAAACCCTGAGCGCCTGACTAGCCACTTCATCTTGTGAGCCGACTGATGAGTTCCACGAGCGCCTTCGTGCACTTCATGTAAGAGCCGATTAGACTCGGTTGGTCCCGTGCACTTGAGTAGTAACCCTTCCAACGTCCCGTAGAACATATCGTCTCCTATGAGGACGTATTTCATGGCTTTGTATCTTATCCGTTTAGGTGCCCCCCGAGCCGAATCTTTTAAGTAATTTAAGATCTCGGCTCTCCAATCATCCTGTTCCAGGAATTGCACCTGTACTTCCGACCCTTCAGGTACATCTATGTAGCCGGACGCCATTTGTGCGAGATTGTTGGCCTCGGTGTTTTGGGCTCTTGGGACCCAATTAAAGTTGATGTACCGAAACTGCGTCATCAACTCACGGCATTCCATCCAATATGGGAAAAGCGATTCACTCTCGCACTTGTATTCATCCGTGAGCTGGTTAATCACCAACTTGGAGTCTCCAAAAAGCTCTACTGCTTCTGCTCCGGCTTCTAATAGCAACTCCATCCCCTTACGTACTGCCTCATATTCTGCCACGTTGTTAGTGCAAGGGGTAGATAATCTGATGGAGAAGGAGTACTCCGCCCCCCGAGGCGACACGAGCAGAATGCCGATGCCACAACCATCGTCGCAAGCCGATCCATCGAAGAACATAGCCCATGCACGTATGGATAGTGCTGCTATATTGGTACTGACTCGCTCAGCTATGAGATCGGCCAACGCTTGCCCTTTGATCGCTTTCGCAGGCTGGTACCGGAGATCAAACTCCGACAACGCAAACATCCACTTACCCGGTCGGCCCTTCAACACAGGGGCCGACAAGCATGTGCTTGACAACGCTTGACTTGCATATGACGAAGATTTCTGCCGTCAAAAGGATGTGATGCAGCTTGGTGCAGGTAAAGAACAGGCAGAGGCACAGTTTCTCGACCTCAGGATACCTCGTTTCCGCGTCCAACATCCTTCTGCTGAGGTAAAAAACGACCTTTTCAACGCCCTCGTAGAGTTGCACTACCACCGAGGCGATGGACGTGTCAGCCACTGACAAGTAGATGTAGAACGGCCTCGTCTTGTCGGGGCGGAACTAGCACAGGCGGCGTCGTCGGATACCGTTTAATTTCATCAAACGCCTGTCGCTGTTCTGCCCCCGGTGAAATTCGTCGTCGGACTTAGTCTTCACCAACGCCATGAACGGCTCTATCCGTCCCGACGAGGTTAGAGATGAATCGGCGGACGAAGTTGATCTTGCCGATAAGACGTTGGAGTTCTTTCTTCGTGGTGGGCGGCTGCATGGTACGCACTGCCTCCTGACTTTTCAGGCCGATCTCAATTCCTCGCTCATGCACCAGAAATCCTAGGAACTGACCGGCCGTCACACCAAAGGCACACTTCTTTGGGTTCATTCTTAGTCCGAACTTCCGAGTTCGGTCTAGGACGCGTCGCAGATCTCCCAAGTGTTCCTCCATGGAGACGGACTTGACTACCACGTCATCGATGTAGATTTCCACTAACTTGCCGATCAGATCGTGAAATATATAATTCATGGCTCTTTGATATGTTGCACCAGCATTTTTCAACCCGAAGGTCATGACCACATATTCAAACAAGCCCACTGCCCCTGGTACTCGAATGCGGTCTTGTGTATATCTTCCGGAGCCATGAAGATCTGGTTATAGCCGGCGTTGCCATCCATGAAGCTTAAAACCTTGTGGCCAGCGACTGCATTGATCAATGTCTCCGCCACAGGCATTGGATACTCATCTTTTGGAGTGGCTCTGTTAATATCTCGGAAATCGATAGCCACACGCCACCGGCCGTCTTTCTTTTCTACAGGAACGATGCTGGAGATCCATTCAGCATACCTGCATGGCCTGATGAACCCGGCGGCCAACATCTTCTCGATCTCTTTCTTGACCTCTTCCAGGATTTCGGCCTTCATCTGACGAGCTCGTTGTTGGAACGGCCGAAATCCTTTCTTAAGGGGGAGCCGATGTTCAATGATGCTCCTGTCTAACCCAGGCATCTCTGTATAGTCCCATGCAAAGCAGTCTGGGTATTCTTTCAATAGAGCAATCATCTGACTCCTGAGCTGTGGGTCTAACTTCCTGCTGATAAACGTTGGCCGAGGCTTGTCCCCAGGGCCGATATCGACTTCCTCTAGCTCGTCAGCTGAGGTGAACCCATACCCCAGCTTCCCGTCACCTGTGAGGTCGACGCCAAATACTGGGAGAGACGGCGGCGCGGATAATACGGTCCGATCGCTAGAATCGGCCTCCATCTTGATCATCACCAGGACCTTGTGGCAGTGTCGGAGCCGGTTGCGTGGATCGGCTCCCTCTTCATTCTCGTTACGAGAGCAGCTGCCCTCATTGCTACCCCTACCAGGGCGGTACCCAAGTTCTACCATGTTGATGCTGACGTCATGGGAGCGGGTTCTGTGGAAAGAGCCGATGAGTTCGGCTTCGAGGGTTGCCTTGATCTCGTCATGCTTAGATTTGAGTTCATCAGGCAGATCCTCGTACTTGACCGGAGTGCTTTCCGCCATCTCGGATGTAGATGGCGATGTGGTGGATGTCGAAGGTAGTCCCACCGGGCGTGCCAGAATGTGTTGACGTCAGAAACCCACTGGCGGGCAGAGACAGGCAACACGAGAGAGCCGGGAACAACTAGGGCTGCGGCTGGCCCCGATCCCTCGGAGCGACGGCCCGCAAAGCCTCCCCGGTCACACGTCCGATGCTATTGCAAGGGCGTGCCACCTGACCTATACCTGGTCGGGAAGGTGTGGATGATGCCTCGCTTAGTTTCCTGCATGGCATACACGTAAACATTAAATACGAGCCTCGATCGGCTCTCGAGGTTATCCTGTGAATCGGCTCAAAGAGCCGATCCACCCATGATTCGAACGAGGTGTCCGAATATATGGTGGTCCTGCTTGATCAAGATAAAGCTAATGAGATCTACGACGATTTAGGGTTTTCACCGCATAATCGGATCATCCTACTCACGATTGGGCCTCGCGCTCGCGCACGGTGACCGTAAGCCGATCCTAGACAGGGCCTAAAAACCAACACGAGGTTGATCCTCGGAACATCCTTTCTAGGGCTAGCAAACGTCACCCTACACGACGCTGGATCCTCCAACCCTTTGTAGGGCCTAACTAGTGCGGATATTAAACTAATCCTTGTAGAACAAGGAGCAACCGTAACGGATCAGATCTACTAAACTATGACCAAGCGGGGTGCCGCCCTACACCCGAGATAGGTGTAAGGGTGGCTAGATGCATAAGGGTCGCACTACGACAACATATGATACGAAGAACAATGCTAACCCTAACGCATCTAAGATAACTACGTTGCTCGCCATCAAAAAGGCTTCGAGCACGAGCAACGCATGAACAACGAGATAGGCTCGTGCTGCCTAGATCGCAAGATGCGATCTAGGCAGCATGGTGCTTACCGGAGAAACCCTCGAGACGAAGGAGTTGGCGATGCGCCGAGATTTGTTTGTGTTGAACGTTGGTTGTTGTTTATTCCATAAACCCTAGATACATATTTATAGTCTAGGGGACTTTCTAATTTAGGCGTGCACCTACCGTGCACGGGTAGAACTCTAACTATCCGACAGGTATCCTAATATTTTACAGATACACGGGCCAACTAGCCCACATTTTGCATATAAAGGCCGATTCACATATTTCTCCCATGTATATTCTTTAAATCCATCTTGATCGCAGGCCACCTCTGACCTGGTCAAATTCCGGTGATAACAGCTTGATAGTGGGTTCATGCCTCTAGTAATCTGGAGAGTGACAATAACTTTTAAGGTTGTAGATGTGTTGTTGCTTGATACGTCTCCAACGTATCTATAATTTCTTATGTTCCATGCTAGTTTTATGACATTACCTATATGTTTTGTTCACACTTTATATCGTTTTGATGCGTTTTCCGGAACTAACCTATTAACGAGATGCCGAAGTGTCAGTTCTGTTCTCGCTGTTTTTGGTTTCGAAATCCTAGTAAGGAAATATTCTTGGAATTGGACGAAATCAACGCCCAGCATCTTAGAATTCCACGAAGCTTCCAGAACACCCGAGAGCCACCAGAGGAGAGCCATAGGGGGCCCACACGCCAGGGCGGCGCGGCCTGGACCCTGGGGGCGCCAGCCTATGGGGGGCCACCCCCTGGCTCCTCCGAGGCCGCCTCTTCGCCTATAAAAAGCTCCCTGACCTAAATCTTCGATACGAAAAAGCCACAGTACGAGAAACCTTCCAGAGCCGCCGCCATCGTGAAGCCAAGATCTGGGGGACATGAGTCTCTGTTCCGGCACGCCGCCGGGACGGGGAAGTTCCCCCGGAAGGCATCTCCATCGACACCATCGCCATCTTCATCACCGCTGCTGTCTCCCATGAGGAGGGAGTAGTTCTCCATCGAGGCTAAGGGCTGTACCGGTAGCTATGTGGTTAATCTCTCTCCTATGTACTTCAATACAATGATCTCATGAGCTGCCTTACATGATTGAGATTCATATGAGCTTTGTATCACTATTAGTCTATGTGCTACTCTTGTGATGTTATTAAAGTAGTCTATTCCTCCTTCATGGTGTAATGGTGACAGTGTGTGCATCGTGTAGTTCTTGGCGTAGGTTATGATCATAATCTCTTTTAGGTTATGGAGTTAATTATTACTATGATAGTATTGATGTGATCTATTCCCCCTTCATAGTGTAAATGTGACAGTGTGTATGCTATGTTAGTACTCGGTTTAAATTGCAAAGATCTATTATGCTCTAAAGGTTACTTAAATATGAATGCCGAATGTTGTGGAGCTTGTTAACTCCGGCATTGAGGTGCTCTTGTAGCCCTACACAACGAATGTTGTTCACTATCAAACAAGAGTATATGTAGCACAAAGGAAGAGAACTTATTTATTATGTGATCAATGTTGAGAGTGTCCACTAGTGAAAGTATGATCCCTAGGCCTTGTTTCCAAGGACTGAAACTCCGTTTATTTACTGTTCTGTTTCATGTTTACTCGCTGCCATATTTTATTCAGATTGCTATTACCACTCATATTCATCCATATTACTTGTATTTCACTATCTCTTTGCCGAACTAGTGCACCTATACATCTGACAAGTGTATTAGGTGTGTTGGGGACACAAGAGACTTCTTGTATCGTGATTGCAGGGTTGCTTGAGAGGGATATCTTTGACCTCTTCCTCCCTGAGTTCGATAAACCTTGGGTGATCCACTTAAGGAAACTTGCTGCTGTTCTACAAACCTCTGCTCTTGGAGGCCCAACACTGTCTACAAGAATAGAAGCACCCGTAGACATCAAGCACTTTTCTGGCGCCGTTGCCGGGGAGGAAAGGTAAAAGGCAATGATGTCTACGGGTGTTTCTATTCTTGTAGACAGTGTTGGGCCTCCAAGAGCAGAGGTTTGTAGAACAGCACAGAAGTTTCCCTTAAGTGGATCACCCAAGGTTTATCGAACTCAGGGAGGAAGAGGACAAAGATATCCCTCTCAAGCAACCCTGCAATCACGATACAAGAAGTCTCTTGTGTCCCCAACACACCTAATACACTTGTCAGATGTATAGGTGCACTAGTTCGGCGAAGAGATAGTGAAATACAAGTGGTATGAATGAATATGAGCAAGTAGTAACGGCGCGTGAAAAGTGCTTGCTGGCGTGCAGATGATGGTAGTAATATTGCAGGAAGTAAAGATGCAGTAAAACAGTAAACAAGCGATGATTGCAGTGTTTGGAAACAAGGCCTAGGGATCATACTTTCACTAGTGGACACTCTCAACATTGATCACATAATAAATAAGTTCTCTTCCATTGTGCTACATATACTCTTGCTTGATAATGAACACCATTCGTTGTGTAGGGCTACAAGAGCACCTCAATGCCGGAGTTAACAAGCTCCACAACATTCGGCATTCATATTTAAGTAACCTTTAGAGCATAATAGATCTTTGCAATTTAAACCGAGTACTAACATAGCATGCACACTCGTCACCATCACACTATGAGGGGGAATAAATCACATCAATACTATCATAGTAATAATTAACTCCATAACCTACAAGAGATTATGATCATAGCCTACGCCAAGTACTACACGATGCACACACTCGTCACCATTACACCGTGAAGGAGGAATAGACTACTTTAATAACATCACAAGAGTAGCACATAGACTAATAGTGATACAAAGCTCATATGAATCTCAATCATGTAAGGCAGCTCATGAGATCATTGTATTGAAGTACATACGAGAGAGATTAACCACATAGCTACCGCAGTACAGCCCTTAGCCTCGATGGAGAACTACTCCCTCCTCATGGGAGACAGCGAGCGTTGATGAAGATGGTGGTGGTGTCGATGGAGGAGCCTTCCGGGGCACTTCCCCGTCCCGGCGGCATGCCGGAACGCAGAATCTCGTCCCCCAGATCTTGGCTTCGCGATGGCGGCGGCTCTGGAAGGTTTCTCGTACCGTGGCTTTTTCGTATTGAAGTTTTAGGTCAGGGACCTTTAAATAGGCGAAGAGGCGGAGTCGGAGGGCTGACAAGGCGGTGACACAATAGGGGGGCGCGACCCAGGCCCTGGCCGCGCCACCCTGTCATCTGGTGGCCCTGTGGCCCTCCTCTCGCCGGCTCTCGGGTGTTCCGGAAGCTTCGTGGAAAAATAGGATGCTGGGCATTGATTTCGTCCGATTCCGAGAATATTTCCTTACTAGGATTTCGAAACCAAAAACAGGAGAAAACAGAGAATCGGCCCTTCGGCATCTCGTCAATAGGTTAGTTCCGGAAAACGCATAAATATGACATAAAGTGTGTATAAAACATGTGAGTATCATCATAAAAGTAGCATGGAACATAAGAAATTATAGATACGTTTGAGACGTATCAAGCATCCCCAAGCTTAGTTCCTACTCGCCCTCGAGTAGGTAAACGATAACAAGGATAATTTCTGAAGTGACATGCTATCATAATCTTGATCAATACTATTGTAAAGCATATGAGATGAATGCAGCGATTCGAAGCAATGGTGAAGACAATGAGTAAACAACTGAATCATATAGCAAAGACTTTTCATGAATAGTACTTTCAAGACAAGCATTGATGGCGTGTATTTCACACGTTCGTTGGGCAACCCCAAGAGGAAGGTATGATGCGCACAGCAGCAAGTTTTCCCTCAGAAAGAAACCAAGGTTTATCGAACCAGGAGGAGCCAAGAAGCACGTTGAAGGTTGATGGCGGCGGGATGTAGTGCGGCGCAACACCGAGATTCCGGCGCCAACGTGGAACCCGCACAACACAACCAAAGTACTTTGCATCAAACGAAACGAGTGAGGTTGTCAATCTCACCGGCTTGCTCGTAACAAAGGATTAACCGTATTGTGTGGAAGATGATTGTTTGCGAGAGAAAACGATAGAAACAAGTATTGCAGCAGATTTGTATTTCAGTATTAAAGAATGGACCGGGGTCCACAGTTCACTAGAGGTGTCTCTCCCATAAGATAAAAGCATGTCGGGTGAACAAATTACAGTCGGGAAATTGACAAATAGAGAGAGCATAACAATGCACATACATGTCATGATAAGTATAGTGAGATTTAATTGGGCATTACGACAAAGTACATAGACCGCCATCCAACTGCATCTATGCCTAAAAAGTCCACCTTCAGGGTTATCATCCAAACCCCTTCCAAGTATTAAGTTGCAAAGCAACGAGACAATTGCATTAAGTATGGTGCGTAATGTAATCAACAACTACATCCTCGGACATAGCGCCAATGTTTTATCCCTAGTGGCAACAAAGACAACACAACCTTAGAACTTTCCGTCACTCGTCCCAGTGTCAATGCAGGCACGAACCCACTATCGAGCATAAATACTCCCTCTTGGAGTTAAGAGCAAAAACTTGGCCAGAGCTTCTACTAATAACGGAGAGCATGCAAGATCATAAACAACACATATGTAATAACTTGATAATTAACATAACATGGTATTCTCTATCCATCGGATCCCGACAAACACAACATAGAGTATTACGGATAGATGATCTTGATCATGTTAGGCAGCTCACAAGATCCAACAATGAAGCACAATGAGGAGAAGACAACCATCTAGCTACCGCTATGGACCCATAGTCCAGGGGTGAACTACTCACTCATCACTCCGGAGGCGACCATGGCGGTGTAGAGTCCTCCGGGAGATGAATCCCCTCTCCGGCAGGGTGCCGGAGGAGATCTCCGAATCCCCCGAGATGGGATTGGCGGCGGCGGCGTCTCGATAAGGTTTTCCGTATCGTGGTTTTTCGCATCGGGGGTTTCGCGACGGAGGCTTTAAGTAGGCGGAAGGGCGAGTCGGAGGGCTGACGAGGGGCCCACACCACAGGGCGGCGCGGGCCCCCTGCCGGTCGCGCCGCCTTGTGGTCCGGCCACCTCGTGGCCCCACTTCGTATGCTCTTCGGTCTTCCTGGAAGGTTCGTGGCAAAATAGGCCCCCGGGTCTTCGTTTCGTCCAATTCCGAGAATATTTCGTTACTAGGATTTCGAAACCAAAAACAGTGAAACAAGAATCGGCACTTCGGCATCTTGTTAATAGGTTAGTTCCGGAAAATGCACGAATATGACATAAAGTGTGCATAAAACATGTAGGTATCATCAATAATATGGCATAGAACATAAGAAATTATCGATACGTCGGAGACGTATCAAGCATCCCCAAGCTTAGTTCCGCTCGTCCCGAGCGAGTAAAACGATAACAAAGATAATTTCTGAAGTGACATGCCATCATAACCTTGATCATACTATTTGTAAACATATGTAGTGGATGCAGCGATCAAAACAATGGTAATGACATGAGTAAACAAGTGAATCATAAAGAAAAGACTTTTCATGAATAGTACTTCAAGACAAGTATCAATAAGTCTTGCATAAGAGTTAACTCATAAAGCAATAAATCAAAGTAAAGGCATTGAAGCAACACAAAGGAAGATTAAGTTTCAGCGGTTGCTTTCAACTTGTAACATGTATATCTCATGGATAATTGTCAACATAGAGTAATATAACAAGTACAATATGCAAGTATGTAGGAATCAATGCACGAGTTCACACAAGTGTTTGCTTCTTGAGGTGGAGAGAGATAGGTGAACCGACTCAACATAAAAGTAAAAAGAATGGTCCTTCAAAGAGGAAAGCATCGATTGCTATATTTGTGCTAGAGCTTTTATTTTGAAAACATGAAACAATTTTGTCAACGGTAGTAATAAAGCATATGAGTTATGTAAATTATATCTTACAAGTTGCAAGCCTCATGCATAGTATACTAATAGTGCCCGCACCTTGTCCTAATTAGCTTGGACTACCGGATCTTTGCAATGCACAAGTTTTAACCAAGTGTCACAATGGGGTACCTCCATGCCGCCCGTACAAAGGTCTAAGGAGAAAGCTCGCATTTTGGATTTCTCGCTTTTGATTATTCTCAACTTAGACATCCATACCGGGACAACATGGACAACAGATAATGGACTCCTCTTAAATGCATAAGCATGTGGCAACAATTATTATTCTCATATGAGATTGAGGATATGTGTCCAAAACTGAAACTTCCACCATGATTCATGGCTTTAGTTAGCGGCCCAATGTTATTCTCTAACAATATGCATGCTCCAACCATTAAGGTGGTAGATCTCTCTTACTTCAGACAAGACGGACATGCATAGCAACTCACATGATATTCAACAAAGAATAGTTGATGGCGTCCCCGTAAGCATGGTTATCGCACAACAAGCAACTTAATAAGAGATAAAGTGCATAAGTACATATTCAATACCACAATAGTTTTTAAGCTATTTGTCCCATGAGCTATATATTGCAAAGGTGAATGATGGAATTTTAAAGGTAGCACTCAAGCAATTTACTTTGGAATGGCGGAGAAATACCATGTAGTAGGTAGGTATGGCTGACACAAATGGCATAGTGGTTGGCTCAAGTATTTTGGATGCATGAGAAGTATTCCCTCTCGATACAAGGTTTAGGCTAGCAAGGTTATTTGAAACAAACACAAGGATGAACGGTGCAGCAAAACTCACATAAAAGACATATTGTAAACATTATAAGAATCTACACCGTCTTCCTTGTTGTTCAAAACTCAATACTAGATGTTATCTAGACTCTAGAGAAACCAAATATGCAAACCAAATTAGCAAGCTCTAAGTGTTTCTTCATTAATGGGTGCAAAGTATATGATGCAAGAGCTTAAACATGAGCACAACAATTGCCAAGTATCAAATTATCCAAGACATTTTAGAATTACAACATGTAGCATTTTCCAATTCCAACCATATAACAATTTAACGAAGATGAAACTTCGCCATGAATACTATGAGTAGAGCCTAAGGACATACTCGTCCAAATGCTACAGCGGAGTGTGTCTCTCTCCCATAAAGTGAATGCTAGGATCCATTTTATTCAAACAAAAAAAAAACAAAAACAAACCGACGCTCCAAGCAAAGTGCATAAGATGTGACGGAATAAAAATATAGTTTCGGGGAGGAACCCGATAATGTTGTCGATGAAGAAGGGGATGCCTTGGGCATCCCCAAGCTTAGACGCTTGAGTCTTCTTAGAATATGCAGGGGTGAACCACCGGGGCATCCCCAAGCTTAGAGCTTTCACTCTCCTTGATCATATTGCATCATACTCCTCTCTTGATCCTTGAAAACTTCCTCCACACCAAACTCGAAACAACTCATTAGAGGGTTAGTGCATAATAAAAATTCACATGTTCAGAGGTGACACAATCATTCTTAACACTTCTGGACATTGCATAAAGCTACTGGACATTAATGGATCAAAGAAATTCATCCAACATAGCGAAAGAGGCAATGCGAAATAAAAGGCAGAATCTGTCAAAACAGAATAGTCCGTAAAGATGGATTTTATTAGGCCACCATACTTGCTCAAATGAAAATTCTCAAATTTAATGAAAGTTGCGTACATATCTGAGGATCATGCATGTAAATTGGCTTAATTTTCTGAGCTACCTACAGGGAGGTAGACCCAGATTCGTGACAGCAAAGAAATCTGGAACCGTGCGAGTAATCCAAATCTAGTACTTACTTTTCTATCAAAGACTTTACTTGGCACAACAAAACTCAAAACTAAGATAAGGAGAGGTTGCTACAGTAGTAAACAACTTCCAAGACTCAAATATAAAACAAAAATACTGTAGTAAAAACATGGGTTGTCTCCCATAAGCGCTTTTCTTTAACGCCTTTCAGCTAGGCGCGTAAAGTGTATATCAAGTAACATCGAGAGATGAAGCATCAACATCATAATTTGTTCTAATAATAGAATCATAAGGTAACTTCATTCTCTTTCTAGGGAAGTGTTCCATACCTTTCTTGAGAGGAAATTGATATTTAATATTACCTTCCTTCATATCAATAGTAGCACCAACGGTTCGAAGAAAAGGTCTTCCCAATATAATGGGGCAAGATGCATTGCTTTCAATATCCAAGACAACAAAATCAACGGGGACAAGGTTATTGTTAACCATAATATAAACATTATCAACTCTCCCCAAAGGTTTCTTTTTAGCATTATCAGCGAGATTAACATCCAAATAACAGTTTTTCAATGGTGGCAAGTCAAGCATATCATAGACTTTCTTAGGCATAACATAAATACTTGCACCAATATCACATAAAGCATTACAATCAAAATCTTTGACTCTCATTTTAATGATGGGCTCCCAACCATCCTCTAGCTTTCTAGGAATAGAAGTTTCAAGTTTTAGTTTCTCTTCTCTAGCTTTTATGAGAGCATTTGTAATATGTTTTGTGAAAGCCAAGTTTATAGCGCTAGCATTGGGACTCTTAGCAAGTTTTTGTAAGAACTTTATAACTTCAGAGATGTGGCAATCATCAAAATCTAAATCATTACAATCTAAAGCAATGGGATAATCATCCCCAAGGTTGGAAAAAATTTCAGCAGTTTTATCACATGCGGCTTCAGCTAGCTTTAGCAGCTTCAGTGTAATTTTGCGCGCTTTGCACTAGGAGTAGAAGCATTGCCAACACTAATTATTTTACCATTAATAGTAGGAGGTGCAGCAACATGTGAATCATTAGCATTGCTAGTGGTGGTAATAGTCCAAACTTTAGCTACATTTTTCTCTTTAGATAGTTTTTCATTTTCTTCTCTATCCCACCTAGCACGCAGTTCAGCCATTAATCTTATATTCTCATTAATTCTAACTTGGATGGCATTTGCTGTAGTAACAATTTTATTTTCAATATCCCTATTAGGCATAACTTTAGATTTCAAAAGATCAACATCAGAGGGAAGACTATCAACTCTAGAAGCAAGAATATCAATTTTATTGAGCTTTTCCTCAACAGATTTGTTAAAGGCAGTTTGTGTACTAATAAATTCTTTAAGCATAGCTTCAAGTCCAGGGGTGTATTCCTATTATTGTTGTAAGAATTC
>NC_061510.1:47411984-47610086 GCF_022539505.1 Lolium rigidum | reverse complement strand
CCCGCATGTCATCCTCTATGTACTATAAAAGTTCATTTTCTTGGTTTTTTTTCACCCTCTGATTTTTGGCAATTTCTTTTTCTTTTGATCCCCTGCCGCCTCTCAAACGGTGATACCGCTGTTGCTAAATGGGACCCGCATGTCATCCTCTATGTACTATAAAACTTTCTTTTCTTGAATTATTTTTGGCTCCTCATATTTGGTCACTTGCCTTTTTCTTTCGATCTCATGCCACGTTTGAAACGTTGAGGAACCTGCTGGCTCATGGGACCCGCATGTCATCCTCTATGTGCTATAAATGTTTATTTTCTTTATTTTTTTTTCACCCTCTGATTTTTGGCTATTTCCTTTTTCTTTTGATCCCTGCCGCCTTGGAAACGTTGGGTAAGCTGCTGACTCATGGGACCCGCATGTCATCCTCTATGTACAATCAACTTTCTTTTTCTTTTGATCTCAAGCCGCATTTGAAACGTTGAGACCGCTGCTCCTAAATGGGACCCGCATGTCATCCTCTACGTACAATAAAGTTTCTTTTCTTGGATTATCTTTGGCTCTGATATTATGTCACTTGCCTTTTTCTTTCGATCTCATGCCGCCTTTGAAACGTTGAGTAAGCTGTTGGCTCATTGGTCCCGCATGTCATCCTCTACGAACAATAAAAGTTTCCTTTCTTGGAGTTATTTTTTACCCCTAATTTCTGGCTATTTGCCTTTTTCTTTTGATCTCCTGCCCCCTCTGAAACGATGAGGACGCTGTTGGCGGGTCGGTCCCACATGTCATCCTCTATGAACAATAAAAGTTTCCTTTGATGGATTTATTTTGAACCCCTAATTAATTTCTGGATATTTCCCTGCCGCCTTGGAATCGTTGAGGATCTTGCTGCCTCATGGGTCCCGCATGTCATCCTCTCGAACGGTAAATGTTTATTTTCTTGGATTTTGTTGACCAAACGATTTTTGGCTTATTTTTCTTTCGATCACACTGCAGCCTTTAAAACGTTGAGGACGCTGCTGGCTCACGGGTCCCACATGTCAACCTCTATGAACAATAAACGCCGAGGATGCTGCTGCTGCCTCATGGGTCCCGCATGTCATCCTCTCAGAACAAAAATGTTTCTTTTCTTGGATTTTTTACCAACAGATTTTTGGTTTATTTTTTCTTTCCATCCCTCGCCGCCTTTAAAACGTTGACGACGCTTGTTGGCTCATGGGTCCCCGATGTCAGCCTCCCCGTACAAGAAACATATGATATCTTGATTATTTTGCGGACAATAAACAATGTATTGCGCTCCGAGCTATTTCAAACGGATAATTAAATCTTTATTTTTACATAAACAAACTTATATGTTGAATCTCCTTGTTTTTTTGTCTTTGCGAAGCATAGGACTTTCCTGTTTTTTAGAAAATTCGGAACTTTCCTGTTTTGGAGTGGGCTGAAATTGTACGAGTCAAAAGGCCAAGCGGGATAGTTCGAAGGCCTAGATGTCCGGATGCAGCCCAATTGAAATCTTTCTTCTTGGATTTTTTTCACCCCCGATTTACGGCTACTTCATTTTTCTTTTGGTTACGTGCCGCCTCTCAAACGGTGAGACCGCTGCTGCAAAATGGGACCCGCATGTCATCCTCTATGTACAGTAAAATTTCTTTTCTTAGATTATATTTGGCTCTTGATATTTGGTCACTTGCCTTTTTCTTTCGATCTCATGCCACGTTTGAAACGTTGAAAAACCTGCTGGCTCATGGGACCCGCATGTCATCCTCTATGTACAATAAAACTTTCTTTTCTTCGATTTTTTTGGCACCTCATATTTGGTCACTTGCCTTTTTCTTTCGATCCCCTGCCGCCTCTCAAACGGTGATACCGCTGCTCGCTAAATGGGACCCGCATGTCATACTCTATGTACAATCAAGTTTCTTTTCTTGAATTATTTTTGGATCCTGATATTTGGTCACTTGCCTTTTTCTTTCGATCTCATGCCACGTTTGAAACGTTGAAAAACCTGCTGGCTCATGGGACCCACATGTCATCCTCTATGTGTTATCACCAGATTTTGGCTAAATCAGGAGGTGGGCCGCGATAAAGATGGGCTTGGAAGATTACACATGGAAGATCTCTGAAGCGGCCTTGCACGGAGAATTTGGGCTAGATTGCCCGTGTATCTTTAATTACAGGAGATTGTATCTAGATTAAAAGTTAGAGTTTGTCTCGTACACGGTGGGGATCTCCCACGTTAGAAAGTCCGCTGGACTATAAATATGTATCTAGGGTTTATGGAATAAACAACAACCAACGTTCAACACAAACAAATCTCGGCGCATCGCCAACTCCTTCGTCTCGAGGGTTTCTCCGGTAAGCACCATGCTGCCTAGATCGCATCTTGCGATCTAGGCAGCACAAGCCTGCCCACGTTGTTCATGCGTTGCTCGTGCTGAAGCCTTTTTGATGGCGAGCAACGTAGTTATCTTAGATGTGTTAGGGTTAGCATTGTTCTTCGAATTACATGCTTTCGTTATGCAACCCTTGCACATCTAGCCGCCCTTACACCTATCTCAGGTGTAGGGGCGGCACCCCGCTTGATCATAGTTTAGTAGATCTGATCCATTACGGTTGCTCCTTGTTCATCAAGGATTAGTTTAACATCCGCATTAGTTAGGCCCTACAAAGGGTTGGAGGATCCAGCGGCGTGTAGGGTGACGTTTGCTAGCCCTAGAAAGGATGTGCCGGGGATCAACCTCGTGTTGGTTTTTAGGCCCTGTCTAGGATCGGCTTACGGTCACCGTGCGCGAGCGCGAGGCCCAATCGTGAGTAGGATGATCCGATTATACGGTGAAAACCCTAAATCGTCGTAGATCTCATTAGCTTTATCTTGATCAAGCAGGACCACCATATATTCGGACACCTTGTACGAATCATGGGTGGATCGGCTCTTTGAGCCGATTCACAGGATAACCTGAGAGCCGATCGAGGCTCGTATTTAATGTTTACGTGTATGCCATGCAGGAAACTAAGCGAGGCATCATCCACACCTTCCCGACCAGGTATAGGTCAGGTGGCACGCCCTTGCGATAGCATCGGACGTGTGACCAGGAGGCTTTGCGGGCCGTCGCTCCGAGGGACCGGGCCAGCCGCAGCCCTAGTTGTTCCCGGCTCTACTGTGTTGCCCGTCTCTGCCCGCCAGGGGGTTTCTGACGTCAACACATTCTGGCACGCTCGGTGGGACAACCTTCGACATCCATCACATCGCTGTCTGCATCCGAGATGGCGGAAAGCACTCCGGTCAAGTACGAGGATCTGCCTGATGAGCTCAAGAAGAAACATGACGAGATCAAGGCAACCCTCGAAGCCGAACTCATCGGCTCCTTTGAGAAGACCCGTTCGCACGGTAACGAGCTCAATGAAAACACACGTCTGTTGCCTGGCGACAACATGGTGGATCTCAACCACTCCATATGCAAGCCAGAGTTCCCCTTTGGTGTCAACATGGCAGGGCTCGCAAGTCGCCATGGCAAAGATGAAGCAGAAAGCAGCCACTCCCGTGGCAAGGATAAAGAGGAGGCCGATCCGCGCGACCGGCCCCAAGATGATGATGGACGGTACCTGACAGAGGAGGAAGTGAGAAGCGTGCGGTATCAATGTCCACTTTCCGAGCATCTCCTCAACAAATATGAGCAACAGTACGACCGACGTCGGCGCTACGACGTAGATGATGAGAGAAATTGTCGGTCTGATGCAGAGGACAGGAGGTACCGTCAGCATGATAGAAACAACGACGGGTACAATCGTCACGCTGGAGGGAGGTCAAGGGGGCAAGATGACATGGATAAGCACTGGGACTGCCCTTTCTTCAAACATTGCTGGGACTCAGGAATGAGCCGATTGCCAACAATCGAGAACTGCCCAGAATGCAAACAAAGGAAGAAGGATGCCGCTAACGTGTCCGTATTCAAGCGTCTAGGGCCTCTCCCGCCTCGGAACAAGCATGCTGAGTCCGCTCGGGTGGAAGAACTCGAGGAACTAGAGGATGATGATGAAGAAGACAAATATCATCGGCCCAGGTGGTGCCCTGATGGGCTCAGCCGTTCCCAGAAGCGAAGGGTTCAGCGTCTGCGTGGGTTGGAAGAAGCTGAAAGATTGTACCTGCACACGTTGAGGAAGGCACGGCCTGATCTGGCCGCCAAAATTCAGCGAACCCTGGACGAAGAAGGTCGGCCGCAAAGAAAAGAGTGGCGCCCCAAGCAAAGGAAAGCCGATGATGATACATCGGCTGGCACAAACATGGTCTTCATTCTTCCAACGGAGTTTAGCGCTCCAAGGTTATATGAAGCACCTGTGGCGCAATTGGACTACGGCCCACGGCCGGTCATCTTTGAGAAGCCACGAGAAAGAAGTTACAGGCATCTGAAGGCCTTGTACTTGCGAGGTTACATCAATGGGCAGCCTGTCAACAAGATGTTGGTAGACACCGGAGCGGCGGTTAATATTATGCCATACTCCATGCTACGTCGGTTGGGACGCTCCAGCTCGGATCTGATCAAGACCAATGTAACACCGAGCGATTTCAACGGCCAAGCATCCGACGCACACGGTGTTCTCGAATGTGGATCCGACCGTAGGAAGGAAAACCGTCCCTACGACGTTCTTCATTGTCGACAGCAAGAGTACCTATGCTGTCCTACTAGGGAGAGATTGGATCCACGCCAACTGTTGCATTCCATCCACGATGCACCAATGCCTAATACAGTGGGATGGGGATGAAGTAGAAGTCGTCCACGCAGATGATTCAGTCGAGATTTCGACAGATGGCATGGACGTTTGGGAGACATCAGGCCAAGAGCCACTCTCAGGCATCAATCTGGACGACTGTGAGCGCATCGACGTGACAAAGAACGGGGTTAGGCTGGTTTTATCCACCGGCCTGACCGTGTAACAAAGTAAACGTCGATGGACAAACGTGGCGAGGCTGATCCTTGTGATCAGCCCCAAAAAGTTTATGAAGGAACATTACAAAACCTTCATCGAACAAGCAACGTGGAGGCCGATCCCAGCAATCGGCCAAAATTATCCTCACCCTCCATTCTGCTTGGGTTCAACAGCTGATCCGACAGGGAGTACCTACAGAGCCGATACCATCAATTCTCTTGACAGAATCGGCTCGAGGGGGCACCTAGGTGGACAACACGAGGATATGCAGTAGAAGCGTCTCATCCTTCGATGATGGGCATCGAAGTATGGGGGCCGATACATAAATCGGCCGTAAAAAATCCAAAATTTTTCAGCACAGCCGATGTTCAGACATCGACTTAAGGATGAAAAGCGCCCAATGGAGCAGCTTATCGAATTACATGGAGAAGCTCTACTGGAGGAACCCCCTCGATGGAATTGTTTGGTGACTCGAATCCTCTCTTCAAGGACCCCTAACTCCCCTTGGCAAGTCTTCAAGTTCAGTGGTGCTAGCAACATAAACATGACATCTTCTAGGACCAGGACTGCAAGATGGAGGATCGTAACCCTGACTAACGACAAGAGCAGCATAAACATGCAAGTCAGGGTAAGGATGATCCTAACGAAGGGAGCATATCTCTTCTAGGACCAGGAGAATAGCCGATGACGAAGCAATCGGCTGTAACGTTTTCTGCCTGGGGGCATGGCCAAGGTGGCGACTTGATAGCTGTCACTTTCAGAGGTTGTTACGTCCAAAGTGTTGGAGGGCATCAGAAATTCAAAACATCCTCACCGGAAGTTGCATCAGTCTGCCAAAGATGATGAGCCGATCCGTTCAGCAAGGCGCAAGAATTGAACTGAAGAAGCTCGGGGGGCAGCTCACCCTGAAGGTTCTCTGCTCTTGGGGGCCGATTCTGTTGGGATCGGCTGGCCCTGCTCTACAAGTTGGAAACCAAGGATGGCTGAGTTGGTCGGTTCACTGCTGTCCTCACTCTGATTGAGGCTCGGGGGGCAGCTTGCCCTGAAGGATCCTTTGCTATAGGGAGCCGATTTTTGCTGAAATCGGCTGGCTCTGCATCTCAATTTTATTTTACGAGATGGTTGTTGCAAGAAAACAGAGCAGGATTATAAACATCATTGCAGACTATCACAAGGGAATTTGTGGACAAATGATACCTGTTCTGCAGAAGTGGTAGCTTCGACATTCGAGTTGATTCAGCAACCGTCCTAAAGCTTTCCTGAAGGCGAAAGAGGATCTGGAAGAGGGAGATTCGGCAGAAAAGTGTCTGAAACTTAAAAGTTAATGATGAGATCAGGCATTTTTTCAGGAGTTTTGCCGTTAAATCCAGCACTACGCTCAGTGGATCGCGGTTCGGATCTGTTCGGCTTGGAAGTTTGGGGATCTGAATTCAAGTTAGGTTCGCAGCTACCGTTTGAAGGGATGACTGATTTGGCCTGTCCCGCAGGTTATGAAGAAGGACCTACGTGTTGCCATCGGCTCATTGAACATCGATTAAGCTAACAATCGGCAAAGCCAGGATGAGGAGAAATCGGCTAAATTAGTATACAAGGAATCATCAAGATCAAATTAAGGAAGATTCTTCATTGATAGCCAGATTTCTTACACAAAGAGCCAAAATTGCTCTCAAAAGGAGTTGCTAGGGGATACATTGCCCCATCTACTACTGCTGATCCTATTCTAGGGATCCGATCTACGGGCCATTGCTGCCCTCGTCGTCGCCGTCATCGCCGCTGTCGGCACTGCACCCTGCCGGCTCGTCGTCGCTGCTCCAGCGGCCGCCGGCAGGGCCTTCGTTGTCCTCATCCTCCTCGTCAGCGTCGTCGTCGCTGTCGAAGTCGCTGAGGTTCCCCGGCCAGGGGCAAAAGCGCTTGGCCGGGGGTTCGTCGGAGGAGCCGTCCTCCTCCTCTTCCTCATCCTCCTCCTCGGAGGAGGTGAAGTCTGCCCAGGAGAAGCGATCGTCATTGCTCTCCTCCTCCGATGCCCCGTCAGCGAGGAAGCGGAGGTCACTCTCCCCATCGCTTAAGGATATGTCATCCTCGGACCGGATGGAGGAGTCGTGGTCTTCTTTGTCCCACGCCGTTGGGGCAAGGATGTCATACGCCGCCTGCGTACCCCACTCGGGTGTCGACTCTCGGATGGGAGAGGACACGTAGGAAAGACCCGATGAAGAGGAGGGGGAAGAAGAAGAAGAAGACATGGTGGCAGAGGAGGGCTTTTTGGAAGTGCTAATGCGAAGAGGGTGAAGAGGAGAACTGTTCGATGCGGTTAAATAAAAGGAGATGGGGATTTAATTTTCGAGCAGTTTTCGAGGACATGGTGCCAAAAAACTGTCAAATCGTGCAGAGAAGTTGGGAAGACAAGTTGTCATGATGGAACTACTGCGACGGTTCTGCTCTGCCACGACATGACCCCTCGGAGGAAAAACAGAGTGGTTTTGAAATTATCATTACCAAAACCAGGGGGGCAAGTGTTATCACCAGATTTTGGCTAAATCAGGAGGTGGGCCGCGATCAAGATGGGCTTGGAAGATTACACATGGAAGATCTCTGAAGCGGCCTTGCACGGAGAATTTGGGCTAGATTGCCCGTGTATCTTTAATTACAGTAGATTGTATCTAGATTATAAGTTAGAGTTTGTCTCGTACACGGTGGGGATCTACCACGTTAGAAAGTCCGCTGGACTATAAATATGTATCTAGGGTTTATGGAATAAACAACAACCAACGTTCAACACAAACAAATCTCGGCGCATCGCCAACTCCTTCGTCTCGAGGGTTTCTCCGGTAAGCACCATGCTGCCTAGATCGCATCTTGCGATCTAGGCAGCACAAGCCTGCCCACGTTGTTCATGCGTTGCTCGTGCTCGAAGCCTTTTTGATGGCGAGCAACGTAGTTATCTTAGATGTGTTAGGGTTAGCATTGTTCTTCGAATTACATGCTTTCGTTATGCAACCCTTGCACATCTAGCCGCCCTTACACCTATCTTAGGTGTAGGGGCGGCACCCCGCTTGATCATAGTTTAGTAGATCTGATCCATTACGGTTGCTCCTTGTTCATCAAGGATTAGTTTAACATCCGCATTAGTTAGGCCCTACAAAGGGTTGGAGGATCCAGCGGGCGTGTAGGGTGACGTTTGCTAGCCCTAGAAAGGATGTTCCGGGGATCAACCTCGTGTTGGTTTTAGGCCTGTCTAGGATCGCTACGGTCACCGTGCGCGAGCGCGAGGCCCAATCGTGAGTAGGATGATCCGATTATGCGGTGAAAACCCTAAATCGTCGTAGATCTCATTAGCTTTATCTTGATCAAGCAGGACCACCATATATTCGGACACCTCGTTCGAATCATGGGTGGATCGGCTCTTTGAGCCGATTCACGAGATAACCCGAGATCCGATCGAGGCTCGTATTTAATGTTTACGTGTATGCCATGCAGGAAATTAAGCGAGGCATCATCCACACCTTCCCGACCAGGTATAGGTCGGGTGGCACGCCCTTGCGATAGCATCGGACGTGCGACCAGGAGGCTTTACGGGCCGTCGCTCTGAGGGACTGGGGCCAGCCGCAGCCCTAGTTGTTCCCGGCTCTACTGTGTTGCCCGTCTCTGCCCGCCAGGGGGTTTCTGACGTCAACAGCAGCTCACAAGATCCAACAATGAAGCACAATGAGGAGAAGACAACCATCTAGCTACTGCTATGGACCCATAGTCCAGGGGTGAACTACTCACTCATCACTCCGGAGGCGACCATGGCGGTGTAGAGTCCTCCGGGAGATGAATCCCCTCTCCGGCAGGGTGCCGGAGGAGATCTCCGAATCCCCCGAGATGGGATTGGCGGCGGCGGCGTCTCGCAAGGTTTTCCGTATCGTGGTTTTTCGCATCGTGGGTTTCTCGACAAAGGCTTTAAGTAGGCGGAAGGGCGAGTCGGAGGGCTGACGAGGGGCCCACACCACAGGGCGGCGCGGGCCCCCTCCGGCCGCGCCGCCTTGTGGTCCGGCCACCTCGTGGCCCCACTTCGTATGCTCTTCGGTCTTCCGGAAGGTTCGTGGCAAAATAGGCCCCCGGGTCTTCGTTTCATCCAATTCCGAGAATATTTCGTTACTAGGATTTCCGAAACCAAAAACAGCAGTAAAACAACAACTGGCACTTCGGCATCTTGTTAATAGGTTAGTTCCAGAAAATGCACGAATATGACATAAAGTGTGCATAAAACATGTAGGTATCATCAATAATATGGCATAGAACATAAGAAATTATCGATACGTCGGAGACGTATCAAGCATCAATAAGACTTGCATAAGAGTTACTCATAAAGCAATAAATTCAAAGTAAAGGCATTGAAGCAACACAAAGGAAGATATAAGTTTCAACGGTTGCTTTCAACTTCAACATGTTTATCTCATGGATAATTTTCAACACAAAGCAATATAACAAGTGCAATAAGTAAACATGTAAGAATCAATGCACACAGTTGATACAAGTGTTTGCTTCTAAGATAGAAAGAATAGGCAAACTGATTCAACAATAAAGTAGAAGATTGGCCCTTCGCAGAGGGAAGCATTGATTACTATATTTGTGCTAGAGCTTTTCATTTTGAAAACAAGAAACAATTTTGTCAACGGTAGTAATAAAGCATATGTGTTATGTATAAGATATCTTATAAGTTGCAAGCCTCATGCATAGTATACTAATAGTGCTCGCACCTTGTCCTAATTAGCTTGGATTAACACGGATTATCATTGCATAGCATATGTTTCAACCAAGTGTCACAAAGGGGTACCTCTATGCCGCATGTACAAAGGTCTAAGGAGAAAGCTCGCATTGGATTTCTCGCTTTTGATTATTCTCAACTTAGACATCCATACCGGGACAACATAGACAATAGATAATGGACTCCTCTTTAATGCATAAGCATTTAACAACAATTAATTTTCTCATAAGAGATTGATGATTGATTGTCCAAACTGAAACTTCCACCATGAATCATGGCTTTAGTTAGCGGCCCAATGTTCTTCTCTAGCAGCATGCATACTCAAACCATTTGATTGTGAGAACCGCCCTTACTTCAGACAAGACGAACATGCATAGCAAATCACATGATATTCAACAAAGGTAAAAGAAATGATGGCGTCCCCAGAAACATGGTTACCGCTCAACAAGCAACTTATTAAGAAATAAGACACATAAGTACATATTCTTCACCACAATAATTTTTAAGGCTATTTGTCCCATGAGCTATATATTGTGAAGGCAAAGAATAGAAATTTTAAAGGTAGCACTCAAGTAATGTACTTTGGAATGGCGGAGAAATACCATGTGGTAGGTAGGTATGGTGGACACAAATGGCATAGTATTTGGCTCAAGGATTTGGATGCACGAGAAGAATTCCTCTTAATGCAAGGCTAGGCTAGCAAGGTTGTTTGAAGCAAACTCAAGTATAAAAGGTGCAGCAAAGCTCACATATGAACATATTGTAACTACTATAAGACTTTACATTGTCTCCTTGTTGCTCAAACACCTTAACCAGAAAATATCTAGACTCAGAGAAACTAATCATGCAAACCAAATTTTAACAAGCTCTATGTAGTTCTTCATTAATAGGTGCAAAGTACATGATGCAAGAGCTTAGACATGATCTATATGAGCACAACAATTGCCAAGTATCAAATTATTCAAGACATTATACCAATTACCACATGCAGCATTTTCTGTTTCCAACCATATAACAATGAACGAAGCAGTTTCAACCTTCGCCATGAACAATAAAAGTAAAGCTAAGAACACATGTGTTCATACGCAACAGAGGAGCGTGTCTCTCTCCCACACAAGCATGATGGATCATATTTTATTCAAACAAAAACAAAAACAAACAGACGCTCCAAGTAAAGTACATAGGATGTGACTGAATAAAAATATAGTTTCAAGAGAAATGACCTGATAAGTTGTTGATGAAGAAGGGGATGCCTTGGGCATCCCCAAGCTTAGACGCTTGAGTCTTCTTGAAATATGCAGGGATGAACCACGGGGGCATCCCCAAGCTTAGACTTTTCACTCTCCTTGATCATAGTATATCATCCTCCTCTCTTGACCCTTGAAAACTTCCTCCACACCAAACTCAAAACAAACTCATTAGAGGGTTAGTGCATAATCAAAAATTCACATGTTCAGAGGTGACACAATCATTCTTAAAACTTCTGGACATTGCTCAAAGCTACTGGAAGATAATGGAACAAAGAAATCCATCCACACAGCGAAAGAGGCAATGCGAAATAAAAGGCAGAATCTGTCAAAACAGAACAGTCCGTAAAGACGAATTTTAAAGAGGCACCAGACTTGCTCAGATGAAAATGCCCAAATTAAATGAAAGTTGCGTACATATCTGAGGATCACTCACATAAATTCGCAGATTTTTCTGAGTTATCTACAGAGAATCATACCCAAATTCGTGACAGCAAGAAATCTGTTTCTGCGCAGCAATCCAAATCTAGTTTCAACCTTACTATCAAAGACTTTACTTGGCACAACAATGCAATAAAATAAAGATAAGGAGAGGTTGCTACAGTAGTAACAACTTCCAAGACTCAAATATAAAACAAAAGTTCTTTCTTTATAGCCATTAAGATGGGCTCAGCAGTTTTAATGATGCACTCGCAAGAAATAAGAGTTGAAGCAAAAGAGAGCATCAAAAGGTAAGTTCAAAACAAATTTAAGCCTAACATGCTTCCTATGCATAGGAATCTTGTAAATAAACAAATTCATGAAGCATAATGCAACAAGCACAGAAAGATAAAACAAGTGCAGCTTCAAGATTTTCAGCAAAAAGAGAGGTATTTTAGTAACATGAAAATTTCTACAACCATATTTTCCTCTCTCATAATAATTTCCAGTGGCATCATGAGCAAACTCAACAATATAACTATCACATAAAGCATTCTTATCATGAGTCTCATGCATAAAATTATCACTACTCTCCACATAAGCATAATCAATTTTATTAGTTGTAGTGGGAGCAAATTCAACAAAGTAGCTATCATTATTATTCTTATCATCAAGTATAGGAGGCATAGTATCATCATAATAAACTTTATCCTCCATAGTAGGCGGCACCAAAAGACCACTATCATTATAATCATCATATATGGGAGGCATATCATAATCAACATAAACTTTCTCCTCAATACCCGGAGGGCTAAAGAGATCATTTTCATCAAAACCGACCTCCCCAAGCTTAGAATTTTCTATAGCATTAGCAACAATAGTGTTCTCTCTTAAAACACATCATGTCCTAATTCAAGATAAAGTTCATAAAGATCTCTCATATTTTTGTTGTTTTCTATTATGCCTTACTAGTGTAAACAAGAAACAAAAAGATGCAATTGCAGGATCTAAAGGAAATAGCTTCGAGCACACACACAACGGTAACAGAAAAGTACTTTACCTGGGACCGGAGTATGAGTGCCTTTTACCTTTCCTCCCCGGCAACGGTGCCTGTAAAAGTGCTTGATGTCTACGGGTGCTTCTATTCTTGTAGACAGTGTTGTGCCTCCAAGAGCAGAGGTTTGTAGAACAGCAGCAAGTTTCCCTTAAGTGGATCACCCAAGGTTTATCGAACTCAGGGAGGAAGAGGACAAAGATATCCCTCTCAAGCAACCCCGCAATCACGATACAAGAAGTCTCTTGTGTCCCCAACACACCTAATACACTTGTCGGATGTATAGGTGCACTAGTTCGGCGAAGAGATAGTGAAATACAAGTGGTATGAATGAATATGAGCAAGTAGTAACGGCGCCGTAAAAGTGTTTGCCGGCGTGCGGATGATGGTAGTAATATTGCAGGAAGTAAAGATGCAAAGAAACAAGAAACAAGCGATGATTGCAGTATTTGGAAACAAGGCCTAGGGATCATACTTTCACTAGTGGACACTCTCAACATTGATCACATAATAAATAAGTTCTCTTCGTTTGTGCTACATATACTCTTGCTTGATAATGAACACCATTCGTTGTGTAGGGCTACAAGAGCACATCAATGCCGGAGTTAACAAGCTCCACAACATTCGGCATTCATATTAAGTAACCTTTAGAGCATAATAGATCTTTGCAATTTAAACCGAGTACTAACATAGCATGCACACTGTCACCATCACACTATGAGGGGGGAATAAATCACATCAATACTATCATAGTAATAATTAACTCCATAACCTACAAGAGATTATGATCATAGCCTACGCCAAGTACTACACGATGCACACACTCGTCACCATTACACCGTGAAGGAGGAATAGACTACTTTAATAACATCACAAGAGTAGCACATAGACTAATAGTGATACAAAGCTCATATGAATCTCAATCATGTAAGGCAGCTCATGAGATCATTGTATTGAAGTACATAGGAGAGAGATTAACCACATAGCTACCGGTACAGCCCTTAGCCTCGATGGAGAACTACTCCCTCCTCATGGGAGACAGCTGCGTTGATGAAGATGGCGGTGGTGTCGATGGAGGAGCCTTCCGGGGGCACTTCCCCGTCCCGGCGGCGTGCCGGAACGAGACTCCCGTCCCCCGGATCTTGGCTTCGCGATGGTGGCGGCTCCGGAAGGTTTCTCGTACCGTGGCTTTTCCGTATCGAGTTTTAGGTCGTGGACCTTTAAATAGGCGAAGAGGCGGAGTCGAAGGGCCGACGAGGCGGTGACACAATAGGGGGCGCGGCCCGTGCCCCGGCCGCGCCACCCCGTCATCCGGTGGCCCCGTGGCCCTCCTCCGCCGGCTCTCGGGTGTTCCGGAAGCTTCGTGGAAAAATAGGATGCCGGGCATTGATTTCGTCCGATTCCGAGAATATTTCCTTACTAGGATTTCGAAACCAAAAACAGCGTAGAAACAACAACTGGCCCTTCGGCATCTCGTCAATAGGTTAGTTCCGGAAAACGCATAAATATGACATAAAGTGTGTATAAAACATGTGAGTATCATCATAAAAGTAGCATGGAACATAAGCAATTATAGATACGTTTGAGACGTATCAGGCACTCATACTCCGGTCCCAGGTAACTAAGTACTTTTCGGTTGCCGTTGTGTGTGTGCTCGAAGCTATTTCCTTTAGATCCTGCAATTGCATCTTTTTGTTTCTTGTTAAACACTAGTAAGGACTAATGGAAAACATCTGTGAGCTTTTTAAACTATTTCCTGAGTCAAGACATGAATGGTTTAATGCGAAAATTTAAAAACCTATGGAACCTTATTTGCATGCTAGTAGCAATGATATTAGTATGAACGCTTTGAACACCATTATTGCTAATGATATAGAAAATTCTAAGCTTGGGGAGGTCGATTTTGATGAAAATGATCTCTTTAGCCCTCCGGGTATTGAGGAGAAAGTTTATGTTGATTATGATATGCCTCCCATATATGATGATTATAATGATAGTGGTCTTCTGGTGCCGCCTACTATGGAGAGTAAATTTTATTATGATTATACTATGCCTCCTACACTTGATGAGAATAATAATGATAGCTACTTTGTTGAATTTGCTCCCACTACAACTAATAAAATTGATTATGCTTATGTGGAGAGTAATAATTTTATGCATATAGCTCATGATAAGAATGCTTTATGTGATACTTATATTGTTGAGTTTGTTCATGATGCCACTGAAAGTTAATATGAGAGAGGGAAACATGGTTATATGCATCTTAATAATGTTAAGTTTCCCCTCTTTATGTTGAGAATTGTGAAGTTACACTTGTTTTATCTTTCTATGCTTATTGCATTATGCTTCATGAATTTGTTTATTTACAAGATTCCTTTGCATATGAAGCATGTTAGACTTAAATGTGTTTTGAATTTGCTTCTTGATGCTCTCTTTTGCTTCAACTCTTATTTCTTGCGAGTGCATCATTAAAATTACTGAGCCCATCTTAATGGCTATAAAGAAAGCACTTCTTGGGAGATAACCCATGTGTTTATTTTACTACAGTACTTTTGTTTTATATTTGAGTCTTGGAAGTTGTTACTACTGTAGCAACCTCTCCTTATCTTATTTTATTGCATGGTTGTGCCAAGTAAAGTCTTTGATAGTAAAGTCAATACTAGATTTGGATTATTGCGCAGAAACAGATTTCTGTCTGTCACGAATTTGGGCAGGGTTCTCTGTAGTTAACTCAGAAAAATCTGCCAATTTACGTGCGTGATCCTCAGATATGTACGCAACTTTCATTCAATTTAAGCATTTTCATTTGAGCAAGTCCAATGGCCTCTAAAAATTCTTCTTTACTGGACTCGTTTCGTTTTGACAGATTCTCGCCTTTTATTTCGCATTGCCTCTTTTGTCGTGTTGGATGGATTTCTTTGTTCCATTAACTTCCAGTAGCTTTGGGCAATGTCCGAAGTGTTAAGAATGATTGTGTCACCTCTGAACATGTGAATTTTTAATTATGCACTAACCCTCTAATGAGTTTGTTTTAAGTTTGGTGTGGAGGAAGTTTTCAAGGGTCAAGAGAGGAGGATGATATACTATGATCAAGAAGAGTGAAGAGTCTAAGCTTGGGGAGGCCCCGGTGGTTCATCCCTGCATATTTCAAGAAGACTCAAGCATCTAAGCTTGGGGATGCCCAAGGCATCCCCTTCTTCATCGACAACTTATCAGGTTTCTTCTCTTGAAACTATATTTTTATTCGGTCACATCTTATGTGCTTTACTTGGAGCGTCTGTTTGTTTTTATTTTCGTTTTGTTATTTTCCTTCTTTGAATAAATTCATGCTTGTGTGGGAGAGAGACACGCTCCGCTGTTGCGTATGAACACATGTGTTCTTAGCTTTACTCTTAATGTTCATGACGAAGGTTGAAACTGCTTCGTTCATTGTTATATGGTTGGAAACAGGAAATGCTGCATGTGATAATTGGTATAATATCTTGAATAATTTGATACTTGGCAATTGTTGTGCTCATATAGATCATGTTTAAGCTCTTGCATCATGTACTTTGTACCCATTAATGAAGAACTACATAGAGCTTGTTAAAATTTGGTTTGCATGATTGTTCTCTAGAGTCTAGATATTTTCTCGGTTAAGGTGTTTGAACAACAAGGAAGACGATGTAAAGTCTTATAATGCTTACAATATGTTCATATGTGAGTCTTGCTGCACCGTTTTATACTTGAGTTTGCTTCAAACAACCTTGCTAGCCTAGCCTTGTATTGAGAGGAATTCTTCTCGTGCATCCAAATCCTTGAGCCAAAAACTATGCCATTTCTGTCCACCATACCTACCTACTACATGGTATTTCTCTGCCATTCCAAGCAAATACTTCATGTGCTACCTTTAAACAATTCAAAAGCTATTATCTCTTATTTGTGTCAATGTTTTATAGCTCATGAGGAAGTATGTGGTGTTTATCTTTTGATCTTGTCATTTGCTTCGGATAGACTTTCACAATGGACTAGTGGCTTCACCCGCTTATCCAATAATTTTGCAAAAAGAGCTGGCAATGGGGTTCCCAGCCCCAATTAATTAACTTGCATTAATAATTCTCTTCACATGTTTTGCCTCGATTCATCGCAAGAAACTTAATTTTGCAAATAGACACTCATTCATGGTATGTGATTGTTGGAAGGCACCCGAGGATTCGGTTAGCCATGGCTTGTGTAAGCAAAAGGTTGGGAGGAGTGTCATCCATAAATAATGAAACTAAAATACATGTGTAAACAAAAGAGAAGAGGGATGATCTACCTTGCCGGTAGAGATAACGTCCTTCATGGGAGCCGCTCTTGAAAGTCTGGTTGATAAGGTAGTTAGAGTACCCGCTACCATTCGTTGACAACAACAAACACCTCTCAAAACTTTACTTTTATGTTCTCTATATGATTTTAAAACTTGAAAAACTCTAGCACATGATTTAATCCTTGCTTCCCTCTGCGAAGGGCCATTCTTTTACTTTATTGTTGAGTCGGTTTACCCACTTCTTTCTATCTTAGAAGCAAACACTTGTGTCAACTGTGCATTGATTCTTACAGGTTTACCTATTGCACTTGTTATATTGCTTTATGTTGACAACTATCCATGAGATATACATGTTACAAGTTGAAAGCAATTGCTGAAACTTAATCATCCTTTGTGTTGCTTCAATGCCCTTTACTATGAATCTATTGCTTTATGAGTTAACTCTTATGCAAGTCTTATTGATGCTTGTCTTGAAAGTACTATTCATGAAAAGTCTTTGCTATATGATTCAGTTGTTTACTCATTGTCTTCACCATTGCTTTGAATCGCTGCATTCATTTCATATGCTTTACAATAGTATTGATCAAGATTATGTTGGTAGCATGTCACTTAAGAAATTATCATTGTTATCGTTTACCTACTCGAGGGCGAGTAGGAACTAAGCTTGGGGATGCTTGATACGTCTCCAACGTATCTATAATTTCTTATGTTCCATGCTAGTTTTATGACATTACCTACATGTTTTGTTCACACTTTATATCGTTTTGATGCGTTTTCCGGAACTAACCTATTAACGAGATGCCGAAGTGCCGCTCCTGTTTTCTCGCTGTTTTTGGTTTCAGAAATCCTAGTAAGGAAATATTCCCGGAATTGGATGAAATCAACGCCCAGCATCTTAGAATTCCACGAAGCTTCCAGAACACCCGAGAGCCACCAGAGGGGAGCCACAGGGGGCCCACACGCCAGGGCGGCGCGACCTGGACCCTGGGCGCGCCAGCCTATGGGGGGGCCACCCCCTGGCTCCTCCGAGGCCGCCTCTTCGCCTATAAAAATCTCCCTGACCTAAATCTTCGATACGAAAAAGCCACAGTACGAGAAACCTTCCAGAGCCGCCGCCATCGCGAAGCCAAGATCTGGGGGACAGGAGTCTCTGTTCCGGCACGCCGCCGGGACGGGGAAGTGCCCCCGGAAGGCATCTCCATCGACACCATCGCCATCCTCATCACCGCTGCTGTCTCCCATGAGGAGGGAGTAGTTCTCCATCGAGGCTAAGGGCTGTACCGGTAGCTATGTGGTTAATCTCTCTCCTATGTACTTCAATACAATGATCTCATGAGCTGCCTTACATGATTGAGATTCATATGAGCTTTGTATCACTATTAGTCTATGTGCTACTCTTGTGATGTTATTAAAGTAGTCTATTCCTCCCTCACGGTGTAATGGTGACAGTGTGTGCATCGTGTAGTTCTTGGCGTAGGTTATGATCATAATCTCTTGTAGGTTATGGAGTTAATTATTACAATGATAGTATTGATGTGATCTATTCCCCCTTCATAGTGTAAAGGTGACAGTGTGTATGCTATGTTAGTACTCGGTTTAAATTGCAAAGATCTATTATGCTCTAAAGGTTACTTAAATATGAATGCTGAATGTTGTGGAGCTTGTTAACTCCGGCATTGAGGTGCTCTTGTAGCCCTACACAACGAATGGTGTTCATTATCAAACAAGAGTATATGTAGCACAAAGGAAGAGAACTTATTTATTATGTGATCAATGTTGAGAGTGTCCACTAGTGAAAGTATGATCCCTAGGCCTTGTTTCCAAGCACTGAAACTCCGTTTATTTATTGTTCTGTTTCATGTTTACTCGCTGCCTTATTTTATTCAGATTGCTATTACCACTCATATTCATCCATATTACTTGTATTTCACTATCTCTTCGCCGAACTAGTGCACCTATACATCTGACAAGTGTATTAGGTGTGTTGGGGACACAAGAGACTTCTTGTTTCGTGATTGCAGGGTTGCTTGAGAGGAATATCTTTGACCTCTTCCTCCCTGAGATCGATAAACCTTGGGTGATCCACTTAAGGGAAACTTGCTGCTGTTCTACAAACCTCTGCTCTTGGAGGCCCAACACTGTCTACAAGAATAGAAGCACCCGTAGACATCATTGCTACTAGGGAGAAAACAACAATGCTTTCTCTAAGGATAATTCTATTGTTTACTTCACACACTTTGCTTAATGCAATAATATGTTGCTTGCAACTTAATACTGAAACGGGTGCGGACGCTAACCGGAAGGTGGATTATTAGTCATAGACGCAGTTGGATTACGGTCTATGTATCATGTTGTAATGACCAAATGAATCTCATAGTAATCATCTTGTCATGTATGGTCTCTGTTATGTCAATTGTTCAGCTATAATTTGTTCACCCAACATGTTATTTATATTTATGGAGAGACGCCTGTAGTGAACTGTGCATCCCGGTCCTTTCTTTTACACTGATAAATTCATCTACTGCAAGTACTGTTCTTTATTTCACTGCAAATAAACATCTCTTTCCACACTATACATTTAACCCTTTGTGTTCAGCAAAACCGGTGAGATTGGCAACCTCACTGTAAGTTGGGGCAAAGTATTTTGGTTGTGTTGTGTGCAGGTTCCATGTTGTTGCTGATGCCGGTAGTGTACCCTGCCAAAAGTCAGCTAGCAACACCTTCAGAAGTGATTTCTTTTTTCCTACAGGTCGATTAAACCTTGGTTTCTTACTGAGGGAAAACTTGCTACTGTGCTCATCATACCTTCCTCTTGTGGTTACCCAACGGTGTGCTTTGCACTCATCAGTGTGCAAGGGCGTGGAATGTCTAGGTGGCGACGGTGATTTGGGGGAATGCATGTCGGTGATTGCTAGCACCGGTTAGTGGTGGAGGCACAAGGAATCATAGGAGGTGGTGGGGATTTTGGTCAGCATGACGCGACCATCCACCAGGGCCTGCCGCCTATTGCTTCAAGCTCCTAGCGAGGCGCCCACCTCTTAGGCCGTGGCCCCTATGCTCTTCCCGGACCTCCTTTGCCTCTCCATGCCCGTGCTAGGGACCCAACAACCCAGTGCCACTAACTCCTCCCCCGCGCGGGCCATCTTCACATTGATAAGGACAATGTTGTCCTGATGCAGCACATCCCTCCTTGGCTGCTCCCCCTACTCCACCTCGTTCCCGTGGAGAAGAACGCCTTGATCCACTTCGCTTGCAGTAGAAAATCTCCATCGCCAGATCCTCTGGCTAGTGCATCAAGTTGTCCCCCAGCGTAGGCCGTTTTCCTCCGCGCAGCTTAGCACCAGATAGAGCCAGGACGATGTGCCCATGCAAGCTCGCCATGCAGGCCCGCATCAGAACCACACGCTTCCATCACCACTTTAAGCATAGGTCGCCACCACTCCGCACCCATCGTCACTTGCAGCATAGCTCGCCACCACTCCGCACCCATTGCCCCTTGCAGCACAGCTAGCCACCGCTCCGCACCAGCGCACATGCATGCCTGGGTCAACTCCGTTGCAGTACTTTGTCGCCCCCAGCGCATTGCCTTCCCAAGCAGCTCCACACCCACCTGATCGTGTGCGCACCAAAAGCGTCGACTAGTACACCAGGGAGAGCGTGCGGAGAATAAGCATGATCTGGCTACTTGACCAACCAGGAAACTGACCTACCACTTCCTCCCGATTCCACCGGCGTCCGGTGACTCACCTCCACATACCCAATGAGAAATCAACTACAGGCTCTGCAACCAAACAAAAGCTCTTCCCTACAGGTAGGTCCTACGATAGTGACCTGGAGATCCACCTGTAGCGCTCCAACCCTAGGAGCTTAGATCTCTTTAGAGATGTATCAATGGAGTGAGCTCTCATGTGTATCTTCAACACATCAACATAATGAAGAAATGATATATGGAGTGCAAGTTTAGGATGAACCATCTCGAAGAGATCATGTTCTTGAAGCTTGCCTTCCTTAGGGTGTACATGGATATGTGAAGACGCAACAAATAATAGGCTCTCCCATAGTGGATTATGTGGGAGCAGTCCGCAAGACATCATCAAGTAAGAACAATCAAGAAATGTGTTTCATCTTGATGCAGTCAAGATCGTCATCATTCAACTCAATTGGAATGCGCAAGGTTAAGGTTTTTTTTTATTGAGAGGCTTTCTCTTTTATCGGTCTCTCGGTGTTAGTTGGGAGGCTGATTTATAGGGTTTTTAGCCGTACTATCAAGAAGGGCTCTCAAGTGAGTAATTTGATCGTACCATTCACAGAGAGCTCAAAACACAGCACTGGGCATCATGTTTATCGGTTCTTATTTGGAACTTATCCATGCGATAATTTGGAATTTTCTTTTGTTATTCTCATGACAACTCTAGTTCGTCAAAAATGGATTTTGCGCAAACTTGTCGCGTCGATGTTGGAGGTTTTACTGGTTAGTATTTTGTAGAGAGTTCAAACCTTTCATCATTTATTTTTATCCTCCCTTGCTGAACTATGATGTTTCTCTACATGATCTTGTAGGTCTTGTTGCCAGCTTCAAAACGAGCCCAAGGTTATCAAAATCAGAGTTCAGATTCAAAATTTGCGCTTAATTATGTCTTTGCCTATCTAGAATTTTGAGGTTGGGAGGTAGTACCGCCTATTGTAGTGGTAGTACGCTTATCGGGAGCTGCAACCTTCATAAGCTATAGTACCAGTTTGACACCGCGGAAGCACTTTCCGCGCTCTGTATGCCAAGCGGAACTAGGCCGGTAGTGACCTGATTGTTCCTCCTATTGCAAATTTACTTGCAATAGCCAGTATTGCCGCTAGCGACCGGTAGTACTGCCCCTCTCTACTTTTAATGTGAAACAACGTTTTTTGGTTTGAGTTTCGTCGGCTAAGAGGAAATACCGTTTATATGAGCAGTACTACCACTCATGTCGCGCATGCAACAGTAACAATCGGGAAAAGAGGTATAAAGGGGGCTTCTCCCCCAACGGATTAATAACCTTAAACAACTCTTCTTGCCCCCATTGTTGACCGTCCTTGATCTTGCTATCTCTGTATTCCCTCCATGATTCTTGTTCCAAATCGAGGGAAAAGAGAGGGTAGATCTAGAACCACAATCCTACCAATCAAAATGCCCTCTTTGTGAGGGAATCGTTAGATCTAGATATTGGGGAAATTTGGTGTTCTCTTCTTCTGTTCTTCCTCTCTTATTTTTAGCCAATATTTTTTTAGCTTTAGTGGAATTTGGGAGTGAAGGACTTCCTACTGCATTTGGTGCATTGGTTTGAGTTCTTCACGGTGATACATGTAGGTGAAAGTTCGTGGGTTATTCACTTCACTTGGGTGCTTGTACGTCTTGTGAACTTGGTGGTGATTACTTGGGGCATCCAATTAACTCGTGGAGATTCCTCAAACTTGATGCCTTTTGTGCCGGATTTCTTGGGACCCTCCAATTAAGTTGTGGAGATAGCTCTAAGCCTGTATGTGTTCAGTGACCACCCTCAAGGGTTCCCTAGTGGACCGTGGAATCTTGCATTATGCAAGAGTACGAGGTGATTACAACGAACCATTGTGGAGCTTGTAAGAGCATTGTATTCCCGCACTGATCTAACAGAGACTAGCTTCCTTTGGGAAGTGAACTTAAAGATACATCGTTGTCTCCGCGTTACTTATGCACTTTACTTTATGATAGCCTTCGTGCTTGATGATATCTATCTTCCTATCACATAGTTGCTTGTTTATCTTAGCATAAGTTGTTGGTGCACATTGATGAATCCTAGTTTACATAGTTTTTGTACTTGATAAATTGAACTTTAGTTTTATTCCACATTTGTTAAGCCCATCGCGTAAAGATTTAGATCTCCTATTCATCCCACTCTAGGCGACATCCGTGTCCTTTCAATGCTTCATAGGAGAAATCTTTCTTCTTCTGGTGGCGACACTCGCGGGTGCAGTTGACTTTGTTGGAAGCATCCTTAAGGGATCCTCTCCTTGTCCATTTGTCTTGGCTTTCGAGGGAAACCTAAGATCCTTAGGATCAGATGTTGGAGACGTTGCAATGTTGTTCTCCTCCTTGAGAGCATCGTTTCAGAGTCAGTTATGGCTTGGGAAGCAGTGGATGGTGGCTTGTCCATGTGGCTTCTGAGATGGGTCGCTCGGGGGGAGGGGGGGGTGCTGCGGGCAGTTTGGCAACGATTATGACTGGATCATAGTTTGGGTCGTGCCTCGGGCTTCGGTTGTCGGTTGTCGGTTTTCCGACGTATCCGATGGGTTTTCTCGTGCTTCATTGTCGCTTCAGAGTCTGAGTGCGCTGGACTATGTCAATACGGCAACAATGACAGGAGACCGGTGGTCTTTTGCGGAGGACTCAACACAAGCCAAGCATATTTCTCTTGTGAAGCTCGTCACCTAAGTCGAAGCTATCTGTCATTGGCGCGTGTGGCCAACCGTTGGCATGCGGCCTAGCTGGCCGGTGACGATGCCCGATGTGGTTGTGTTCACGAAGTTGGTACATTTGTATCAGTTTTAACCAATTACCCACTAATTAACATGCTAACTCTCTTCTTCTTAACAAATGAAAACGGCAAGCCTTTTGCCTTACTTTTTAAAAAACCGAGCTAATGGTGCAATATGTATATATCCAATTCAAAGCAGATCGTGCTGTCGTAATTAAAGAATGTGATTCTCTTTGTTGATCGTATTCCTTCTGAACATCTTGTGTAATTATAAAACGCAATCCATTTGGATAGAGTGATCGGGAGCATTTTATTGCTCTACAAATACATGGAGCAGAAGATTTGGCAGAACATGTTCTGCATGCCGCCGCCTCCTTTATCCACTATCCGGGATGGGTTTTGTCTTTCGAAGGGGCTCCTTTAGGAAATGAATACGCACTTTCCAGAAAGTCCAGCTGCCTCTTCCTTGTCAAGAATATAATGATGGACTGATATATAGGTCTTAATCTTTTTTAGGGAGTATAGGTGTTAATCTGAAATAAAAGAATGATGCATAGATGGCCACGTTATATAGATGCGATTATATCGGCTTCGCATTGGATATTTTTCCTCACTTACTTGATCTGATCGCCCTCCACTGTACCATCTAGGTGCAGCCCCATCACATCAATGCACCGATCCTAGTATTCTACAGGGAGGAGGTGTAGGGTGTAACAGATACACACCACCTTTAAAAACAGCTGTTATGGGAGTCAAAACTGCGGCAACGTATCAGCTATGGGAGTCAAAACTGCGTCGACATATATTGTACCGGGCCGACTCTCTTTTCCCCTCCCCTGCTACAGTAGATCGGGAGAGGAGAAAACAGGGCGACTCGAAGGTTCGAGGTCTTGCCGGCGGATTCGCCGCTCCCCTTTTCCTCTGGTGGCCGCTCCGGCGCCGTGAGGACGAGGGGAGCTCCGGATTCGACCGTGCATGTATATAGTCCCAGTAGTCTAAGTCTTACCGGCGATGGCGGTGGGGTGGTGCCGGTGTCGCGTCGGCGGAATAAAGGTGTGGCTGCTCTTCTTCCACCTCGGCAACGTCCTCCTGGGCGGGGCTGTCGAGCAGCTGTTGGGTACTTGGGTCGTGCTCGCGGATCGGCGGATCCGGCGAGTCGGAGTGGCCTGGGCATGGTTGTCGTGGCGGAGGTGATGATATGCCCATGGGTCTTTTGTCCCCCGTCTCCGTCTTCGCGGCAGTGAGGTGGCCTCCGGCCTCACTGTGGAGTTGCTGGGGGTGGTTTTGGAGTTGGAGATGCTGGTGCGTGTCTCCGTCTTCCCCGGCCGGCCGTGGTGGCGAGGGGGGAAGCTATGGTGCCTGCGTGCTGGGTCTTCTTGGTCGGTCTTCCAGGGATGGTGCTGTGGGAGTTGCTGCTGAGGTTGTGTTGCGGTTTGAGGTGGTGGGATCTGGCTGTTCTGGGCCAGATCGGAAGCGGTTCGAGCTCGGCGTGTGTCGCCGGCCGATGATCTTTCAGTGCGTAGCAGATCCTCTTCTCCGGAATTG
Source organism: Lolium rigidum (assembly GCF_022539505.1). NCBI lineage: Eukaryota > Viridiplantae > Streptophyta > Magnoliopsida > Poales > Poaceae > Lolium > Lolium rigidum. The sequence continues at coordinate 47,585,380 of NC_061510.1, read as the reverse complement.
GTGGTTACTGCGGCTCGTAAAAGCCTTTTGGCGAGGAGTTCCTCCGCTTCCAGGGTTCGTCATCGTCGACGTTTTCTTTGCGGGCGTGCGCGCTGGTGGAGTTCCGGGTCGTCGGCGTGAGGTTGAAGATGAAGATGATCCTCAGGGTTCTCTCCTCATGTATCCGTTCCTAGTGTTCTTGTATTTCTTCGCGTATGTTTGTTGTATCCTTACTACTGTCTGATTAATACAAGTTCTACTTTCAAAAAAAAAAAAAAACTGCGTCGACATATCTACGATGGCTTTGCTCTAACATGAAGAATATAAATGTGAAGAATTGTGAACATGCCCTCAGACGGATCAATCATGTATTTTAGAACATAGAGGCGACGTTTCCATCAATGGCAAGATGTTTGTGATAACTTCATCAATTTCAAAATTCTTTGTATCCGTTTTTTGAACCCAGTCTCTCGAAGATGCTCATGAGGATAAGTATGCATCGTGAGTTCATATGATAAGTGTATGTAAATATTTATAAACGTCTATGTCTATACTGTCTTTAAAAAAGATTTTGCCATTTTTACCGACAGAGTGAGAACCACAAAATTTGAAAAGGTGGAAAAGTATAGGGTGGGTGCGTGAGACCGCGCATACAAAAGGATATTGTCTGGCCATAAGGGTCGTAGGTTCATTATTCCAGCCAAACCCGTGTGTCTACTTCCTTCGTCTTCGCAGTCAGTAACTCAGTATGGAGGAGCAATAGAGCGGTATAGCGAATTCACCTTACCATACAACATCTTAGTGTGGTGCCATTGTTTGAATCCTACAAAACAAAGAGGCCCGTTCTGCATGGACCTCCTTGGTTTAAAAGATTCACAGAAAAAATTTGTGGATTAATTCTAATCTATCAAAATTTTCCTACAAAACTCCTCTATTTTAAATGAATGAACCCTCTAAAGTTATTGGGAATTTCTTTTCCGTACTACAATCACGTATGATTTCTAGAAGAGGTTAAACTTCTTACTATTAAATTTTGTACGTATCTAGAACAACCATGACATGCACTCAAACTTCATACATTTTTTTTATGTTTTTACCTATGCTGCAACGAACAAGTTCTCTTTACCAATTGCAGCGCTTTCTTCGTATAGGATTCCACGTGCAATGTCATACCATTTCTGCATTTTTTATATTCTATTTTCATGTTTTTTAAATCCGGCGAATCGAAGAGGCCCTAAGACTTAGAGCCATTTTTTCTTAAGCTTTTTAACCCTGGAGATCCATCAATATGTTTCTTTTTGACGACATCATGAGGCGATCAAATGCTTGGACAACTCTAGGTGATGGAGCAAAATGACACACTAACACCATTTCGGCCTGTTGTTCTCTGCCCGCACCGGAAACTGTGTGAAGATATGTGGGTATTCTTGATCTCAGGTTACAAAACGTGCAACAATGAATTGTAAGTTTTAGGATTTTTCAAACATATCTTACACATACATATTGAGTTAAAAAAATCCTTGCAAATTGTCGAGAAAATAATATGACCATGTGGCCTACAAAGGCTGCCGCCTATGGTTCATTTGAGCATAAGGAAAATTATTTCTCACATTTTCAGTTTCAGGTCTACTTTGTGGAATTTTTTAGTACCACTAAGAAATTTATCTATTTTCAGATTCTTTTTAGTTTAATTACATGAGAATTTAATCACGGCTGAAAAAACTATTTTACCCTTTTGTTTGAAGACAATTTGTCCGTAGCAAGTGATCCTCTGATGGATCTTTTTTGTTTCTTTTGCGTAATCGGTTCCATTGCCTCTCAATAACAAAACAAACTTTTCCGGACTTATTAAAAGTCAACAATAAGATGTGGAAGAAGTATATGTTCCCGCGGCAGATCTCAGCAACCTTTTCGGATACACTTTCGTAGCATTTTAGCAGTATTTTAGATTCGCATAACTAATTGAGGAACTGACAAATTTGATTCGGTGCCTCTGTTATTGTATCTCTTTTGTCTGGGCCAACCATCCAGCATTCAAATTCTTTTTTTATTCCATCTCCGTCTTACTTTGTCTCGAATCCATATCTCAATACATATGTCGTCGACTGTATCCTAACTTGAAGCCTTATCTTTGAAGAAATGTGTGTCGAATTCTCTGCTATCTTCCACCCAAACGGGCAGATGGCACGTCTTGGCAGAAAGTATTGCACAGGCATGTATCTTTCAGAACAAATTCCTACTTCTCCTGATTGAAGAGAAAGAGAGAAAAAGTAATATCCCCTACGCCACTTGGGAGACTGAGATTTTCCATCCATCCCAAGGATCTCCAGAGTGGTACGTACGTATATGCAGTCACAGTAAACCCCCTTTTGGCACAAGAATGTGCTAAAACATGAATACATCTAAATTTTGTAAGCAACATGTTTATATGTAGAAAAACTAGGACGCAGATTTCGTGCTCCGAGCTCCAGTGCTCCTAGTTAGTTCAAAAAATTCAAAACCATATATGTGAGTCTTAAAAAAATGAAAAAAAAATATTCGGATGTAGTTCATGAATTATCCCACAAACGTGTAAAATATCAATTCCAAATAGTTTGTATTCTGAGCTGCAAAAAAATAACAAAAATGTAGATCTGTAGAAGTATGTTTCAAATCCCAAATTTTATCAGATTTGTCATTTTTGTGTAGCCCACAATACAAAAAATTTCAAGTCACGATTTTACATGCTTGTGGGATACAACACTAACTATGTGCAGAATTATTTTCAGATTTTTTGAAAACTTGTAAACCATGATTTTAAATTTATTTGAACGACGAGAGCACTGGTGCTCAGGAGCAAATGATACTTTCCGGAAAAACTAGCACTACTCTCTGCTTCCCGCCGCTACTCTCTGCATCTCCCCGCGCCCGCAGACCACAGTCGAGCGCATGCAAGTATCCCCAAATCGGAAGGGGTTGCCGGGTTGGGGACGGGGGCTCGTCAGCGGGACTGGCCGGATCTTGAGGAAGGCGAGAACGGCGGCGGGCGGGTGGTTCCGTTCTTATCGCTGGATGAGGGAAGCGGCGTCGCTTGCTGGAGATCGATGGTGGAAACGGGATGGGGATTGGAGGACCCTCTCGTTTTTCTGGTTTGATCCTGCCATGCTCTACGTTTTTTTTTTCGGTAAGTTAAATGGCGGTGGCAGTCATATGTAAATAGTTAGAAAACGTAGTCTAGATTTGAAGCGACTTACCACGGTTGCATTGCAATCTTATTTGTAGAAAAGAGAAGAGAAGAGATATGTACTACTAACCTTTTGTGGTATTGAGAACCAATCTGAGTTTGGGTGGTTAGGTAGGTGCACTGGTGGAAAAAGGGGCTTTGGTCGCGGTTGGCAACTGTCATTAGTCGCGGTGGCGCAACCGTGACCAAAGTAGCGCGACTAAAGGCCCCCCCTTTAGTCGCGGTTCCTTACGAACCGCGACTAAAGGCCCGTCCACGTGGGCCGCAGGCGAGCGCCAGGGCGGAGGACCTTTAGTCGCGGTTCTTCTGGCCAACCGCGACTAAAGGCCTCCGCAGGTTTAGGGTTTAGCCCCCCTCCCCTAAATCTGGTTTCTTTTTAATTTGTATTATTTTATTTCTTTTGGGTTTTAATTTTGAAGGAGTTTCACATATTCTACGGTACTCGTATACATACATGCATATGAATGTACAATTTTAAACAAATTTGAAATTAGAACCAAAAAGAATTCAAGAGGAATATACAATATATATTCAATATCGGATGACCATATACAATATATATTCAATATCGGATGACCATATACAATTTTGAACAAGTTAGTTACAAATTCTTGTGCATATAAAATTCTACGTCATCGTAATAGTGTTCTCCTCTAGGATCGATGACTTCCCTCGCCAACCATCCAGCCTAGTTCCTCTTGAAGTGGTCGGAAGCGAGCTTCGGACTAAGCGTCTTCCGGAGGTTATTCCTCGAGGATGTTGTTCTCACACTTCTGGTCCCGCTCATTGCGGTATCTTCGGATCCTCTCACAAACATAGTATCCACATAGATTGGTCCCCGGTGGCTGAGTATCCCCGGTCGTCCGCACTCGCCATTTTAAAATTTAGCTCTTTTTTGAATTCACCGACCTTGGTATCTACGAACCGTCTCCAAACCCTACGAGGCAAAGAAAATTAAATAAACAAGAGAGTTATTAATTAGTTACTTGATATTAGGAAATGATGAACGAAATAGGCCGATCGATATAGAGCGCAAATGAATGAAAATAATTACTTTTGCATCATTTTTCTCATGTCGCCCCAAAGCGCCGGATCCATATTCAGAGAGTCGTGGACGAGAACTGAGGAGATCTGAACTTTAATTACCATAAGAATCCAGTGGAACCTGCGGACACGATACATGCATAGTCATGCATAACTCATCGATTAGCCACATACCATGCATGGAGTAAACAAAAGAGAATGTGCTCAAGACAGAAACACTCACCCAAAATGGTAAGGAAATAGAATATCACTTTTCTCGTTGCTGTTTTCTAATAAACCGCCACGAGTCTTCCTCCACGTCGGCGGGGTGGTGTTCTAACACATATGAATTAACGATGTGTGGGTCAATGAACCCAACATCATGGATGTTCCTTATTCGCATTTCCCGCTTCTTCATTCCGCATAATAGCGTACACAACAAGATAGTTAGGACAATATATATATATATATATAGTGCGAGGCAATGAACGAGATGGGGTAGAAATTAATAAATCACTTACGTAACGTAGCAACCGATGATAGATTTGTCGAGGTCGCGCAGATTGAACAGCTGGAACAATTCACTCGGAGGAATTTGTACCCGGTAACGTTTGAAGTGATGCTCATATTTAACTTCCGCATAGATATAGTCTTTGGCGTCTTCATGTTTTATGTAACCCTTGTACCAATTTAGCGGACCTTTCATTTGTCGAGGTAGATCCTCTTCCTGCGCGAGCTCGATGAGAGGGCCATTCTTCACATATGTAAATACTACGTCCTTCATTGGCGCCTCATCAAGGCCTAACGAGTGCACGAAGAGTGATACCTAAGTCGGCCGCTTGTTCTCCGGCACTCGTTACGGCTCAATCCATGTGCTGCCGCAGCTGCTATGATATCGGGGGCATCCGGACCGGCGGCTTGCACTATGAGCGGGGCGATCGATTGTTAACTTTGTTCCCCGAGCTGGGAAACTTCTTTCCCCCTTTCTAATTTTGTCTCGGCCTCGTCCTCCAAGGCTTTCTTCTCCGCCTCTTGGTTCCTCTTGAACGCGAGTGCTTGCCTACGAAGTTCACGTAAATAGTCGTCGAGCAGATTCTTCGCGGCTTGGGACGGTGTGTTCAAAAATGACTTAGCCCACTGCTTTTCCTTGTCGGAATATACTGGCTTGGGCTCGCCCTCTATTTTCTTCTTGACGCTCGCCTTCCATTTCTCTAAATCAGCAGCCGCGCCCGCCTCGACTTCCTCGGCACTACTTTCCCAAGGCCTCGTGGGGAGAGGCTTCGATGATACCTCCGGTACCTTTGTTTTCTTAGGTACGTAAGGGTCCGGGTTAATAACCCAGGACCGCTTCGCTTCTTCGCCGGAGGTGGATTGGGGGGCGGTACCGGTGTCCGATCACCCGCCGGACGAGGATCGGGGGCGGCGTCGGGCCGACGTGAATGAGGTGTATTAGGTGAAGCACCACCGCCACCGTCACCGCCACCGCCACCGTCACCGCCACCACCACCGCCACCGTCACCGCCACCGCCACCACCACCACCGTACGGGGGTGGACTTGTTGGCGCCTCGCCCGGAAACTTGATAAATTTCTTCGCCATAGAATGAACTCGGCGCTTGACATCTCCAAGTCTTTTCACCCCTTCAGGTGTAGCAATGTCAATGTCCAGGTCCTCAAACCCTTGGACTATCTCCTCCACCGTCACACGAGCATAGCCATCTTGAATGGGGTTGTTGTGGTGGAGTGCTCCGGTGGTAAAGCACCGCCGATGGCTACCTTCATGGACATGTTCCCGATAGGATAATACAGATGACATGCTTTCATCTCCTTTATATCGTCCACGGGGTAGCGAGGAGGCTCCGGTGCAGTAATTTCGACCACCGCAGGCTCCGGTGCAGTAATTTCTATCGTCGGTGCACCGGCCCGGTGAGGCCTCCGTGGAAGCCACGCTGCTTCTTCTCCGCTGCTGGCTTTCGAGATCCATTGGATGATCTTCATGTTGCGCCCGAGCTGCCTCTCTTTCGGCGACTAGTACACTCACGGTTTTCTTCATCACATCCATTTCCGTTACCAACTGCGCCACAACATCTTTTTCCCGATCCATCTTTCTCTTACGGCTTCTGTAACCGTACGGGTCATCGTTCGGGGAACCCTATTTTCCACGGAATGGGCCCCATGCCTCGTACACGTCCTCCGTGTTCGGGATTCCCGAGGGCTTTTGTCGTGGCGTCGTTCTCTCCGTTGAACTTGATCTTCCCCTCTTGAGCATCCCTCATTGCCTCAATAAGCTTTTTGGTGGGTGTAATTATTTTGCCCTGGTAAACACACTCCCCTGTCTCCGGGTTCGGCCGATCCCCCATGCCCGTACCACCAGCCTTTTGGCCCTTGGGTCCCATCCCTCCGTACCTAGACGGATTCCTCGCGCCCTCGGCTCGTTCTCCATCTTCTCCCACCTAGGCTGCCAAAAGCGATACCCTCCCGGCCCCATTTTATGATTGTACTCCTTCTTGGCCGCATTTTCCTTATTTTTTTCGATAGTTCAAGGAACTGCTCCGATTTCTTTTGCTTCACAAATTCTGGCCAATCATGTTGCAGTTTCTCATATTGTCCTTTGAAATCCGGAGTCTTGCCCTGGTTGACAAATTCATGGGCTAGATTTTGCTTGTATTTCCGGAATGCGTTGGCCATCCTAGAAAGAGCGAATCTGTTTGACTAGCTTGCGCCTCTTCTTGTTTTCCGCAATCTTGTTACCCTCCTCATCGTATTTGCGGTATTCCGGAGGTAGAACGAAATGTTCCATAAGCTTGTTGAAGCAATCTTTTTTTCTCTCTTATCGACAAAAGTGAAACCAACACGTGCCTTCTTTGGCTCATTCCACTCCTGGCGGGTGATCGAGACGTTGTCTCTAACAACGGCTCCGCATTGGCCGACAAACTTGGTGGCGTTCTTGCTGGGCTCCGGCCGGCCTGCCGGTTGCTTCGTCGACAACATCGATGGTGCATGTTTCTCCTGCTTTCATCGTCTTGGTTGCGCCACGCTTTGACGACGTACTCGATTTTTTCGACGATCCGGCCGAGGGCTAAAATAAGAAAGAGAGTCGCGCGCGTTAGTACACACACATTTATTCAAATCAGTTAGTTGTATCACCAGACGCTCAATATGTATATATATATACCTCGGCGCCGGAGGTGGTTGCTACTTCCAATTGAAGATCGTCGTTTATCGACGTTTCTTCGGCATCATCTTGCCGACGGCGCCCTTCATCTTCACACTCAAGGTTCGGATAAGAAGAGATATCATCTTCTTCTTCTCCGGTCGGCACAAATGGAATATCGCCTTTTATGATGCCGAACATATGGTCTTCGGCGTCCGGATCATAGTTGTCCGGAATCGGGTCAGCTCTATCGTCCGCCATATGTCGGTCCTGAAAACATGTAGTCAAAACAAATTAATTGTGTATATGCCAGCATTATCACATCTCTTCTACATATAAAGAGAGAGGGCGACGAGGGAGGCGAGAGGGGGGACGCGTGTTATATGCGGACGATCGACCTCGCAGTGACCGCGTGACCGAGAGACCGGTGGCGGTGGCGAACCGGTGGCGAAAGGGCGGTGGCGGTGCCGACGACACATAACCCTCGCCGCCCCCTCTCGATCCCAAAAAAAACACCGCGCGTATACGGAGGGGGAGACGAGCGCTGCCGGCCCCCTCCGTATACGCGCGGTGGTAGCTAGTCACCGCGGCAGCGCGTTCCCATGCCGAGGTGGGCGCCGTCGGTGGGGAGAAGGACGACGGTACGGGGAATTTTTTAAGTCAAAATTGTAGTTCTTTTGAGTCAATCTTTTTTAAGTCAAAATCTTTTTTAAGTCAAAATTTTTAGTTTATTTTGAGACAAAATCTTTTGGGGACGACGGTACAGTGCCGACACAATCTTTTTTAAGTCAAAATTTTAAGTCAATTTTTAGTTTATTTTGAGACAAAAAATTTAAGTCAATTTTTAGTTTTTTTAAGTCAAATTGTAGTTCTTTTTTTACACAATCATTTTTAATTAGTCAAATTTTAGTTATTTTTTGTTTTAAAATTAACAAGAAAAAAAAAACGGCTCGCGCGCGGCCCCCGGCCTTCTCTCCCTCAGACTCTCTCTCTCCTTCTCGCTCTCTGCAGGTCTCGGCGGCGACGCGGCGGCGGCGCCCCTCTACGGACGGACTCGAGGGCGCGGCGGCGGTGGCACCCCTCTACGCGGCGGCGCCCCTCTACGGACTCGAGGGCGCGGCGGCGCGGCGGCGCCCCTCTACGGACTCGAGGGCGCGGCGGCGCGGCGGCGGTTGTTTTTTACACGGCGGAAGACGGGCGCGGCACGTACGGCGAGGGCGCGACGGGGGCGCGGCGACGTACGGCGGCGAGGACGACGACGCGGGTGCGGCGACGTACGGCGAGGACGGCGACGAGGGCGCGCGCGCTCGCAGCGACGGAGAACCGGCGCGCGGCGAAAACGAGAGGAAGAAGAAGAACCGGCGCGGCCGTTCGCGGCGCCGCATATATAGGACCCTCTTTTAGTCGCGGTTGGGGTGGCAAACCGCGACTAAAGGGGCACTTTAGTGCCTTTAGTCGCGGTTTGCCACCCCAACCGCGACTAAAGGGTATTTTCGCCGGTTTTCGTTTCCCGCGGAAAAATACCTTTAGTCGCGGTTTGCGAGGCCAACCGCGACTAAAGGTATTTTTTCAAATTACTTTTCTTTTTCAAATTACTTTTCTTTTTCAAACTCGTTAAAAATAAAACTAATTCAATTCAAATTCTTAAAATACAAATAATATATCAAAAAAATCAGAAAAATAAAACTAATTCAATTCAAATTCTTAAAAATACAAATAATATATCAAAAAAATCAGAAAAATAAAACTAATTCATTTCAAAATTTTAAAAATACAAATTATATATCAAAAAATCAGAAAAATAAAACTAATTCATTTCAATATGTTAAAAATACAAATAATATATCAAAAAATTAAGAAAAATAAAACTAATTCAATTCAATATGTTAAAAATACATATAATATATCAAAAAATTCATAAAAATAAAACTAATTCAATTCAAAATGTTTAAAATACATATAATATATCAAAAAATTCATGAAAATAAAACTAATTCAATTCAAAATCTTAAAAATACAAATAATATATCAAAAAATTCAGAAAAATAAAACTAATTCAATTCAAAAATTTAAAAATACAAATTATCAAAAATTCATAAAAATAAAACTAATTCAATTCAAAAGTTCGTTGGCCCCCTCTTCCCGCCTCTTTCCGCCGACCCCTCTTCCCTCCTCGTCTTCCCGCCATTTCTTCCCCGTCTTCCCGCCTCTTTCTTCCCGCCAATTGTTTCCCGCCAATTTCTTCCGGCCTCTTTCTTCCCGCCAATTTTTTCCCGCCAATTTCTTCCCGCCACTTTCTCCCCGCCTCTTTCTTCCCGCCTCCCTGTCTTCCCGCTCCCATTTTTCCCGCCATTTGTCACTACATATAGGTAGCCCGGCTTGGCCAGCATCACATCTCTACAATCTCTCATCACTCTCTCATGGCTTCCACCGCACCCACTCTAACCTACCAGCGAGTGGAGGAGCTTTGCGCCTCGAACTACCCTTGCCCTCCGGGCTACCGCGTCCCCGCCGGCCGGAGCCTAAGCGCCGGCGGCGTGCCGGTCCCTCCCGTCCCTCGTGGTACCGCGCGCCGGGCGGCCATCACGAACCACTACTACCTCGACCTCACGCCGGAGCAGCGGATGAATCCCCGCCGGCATCCCGATAACCAAGCATACTTGGGACGCCTTCTTCATCAATCGGCGTGAGAGGGCGCTCGCTGTGTATGAGGAGGACGGTCCGCCTCCCGGAAACTTCCACGAGGCCGGCCGTCGGCTATGGTGGTACGGCCGGACTCGCGCGAGCGTCATGGACTACATCACGGCCGGCGATATCCCCCGCCCGCGCTACCCTCGCTTCGAGCCACGAGCGCCGCCCGACGACAGCCGACGACAGGCAGCGACGACGACGCCGGCAACTTAGAAGGCGACGACTACCGAGTACAACGGCGGCGGCTATGAAGACTACGAGTATGCATATTATACGCCTAGGCAGGAGTATGACTAAATCACTCCAAATTTCATGTATGCAGGAGTATGACTTAGTCACTCCAAATTTCCTATATGCAGGAGTATGACTTAGTCACTCCAAATTTCATGTATGCAGGAGTATGACTTAGTCACTCCAAATTTCATGTATCATCAGCGCTATCTCGAGTCAATTGAATCATTCGAAAATGGACACCAAACACATCACGGGTAATATAATTCACATGATTCATTCAACAAAGTTTGGTACAATAAATTATTACACATCATTTCTTCCCTTGTGTCCCCGCTTGCTTACGATTGTGCCGTATCCATGGAGCATCCTCATCATTTAACTTAATGCTTGGGTCGGTGTTCACTTTGAAGGGCGGAATTTCAGCAAACATATTATAATCTTCTCGACATGTCCGTCTTGTCCTCCACTCCCACGATGTTTCTTTTCCCCGAAAGAACAATGTGGCGCTTTGGATCATCGCATGATGTACTCGATCGTTTTCTTATCTTTCCGTTTCCTCGGTTTGCTACTCATGTCCTTCACATAGAAAACCTGAGCGACATCTTTCGCTAGGACGAATGGTTCGTCAAGGTAACCAAGATTGTTGAAATCCACCATTGTCATTCCGTATTGCTGGTCCACCTTTACCCCACCTCCTCGTTAGCTTGAACCATTTGCACCGGAACAAAGGGACCCTAAAGGAGGGTCCATAGTCAAGTTCCCATATCTCCTCTATGTAACCATAATATGTGACCTTTTGCCCATTCTCGGTTGCTCGCATCAAAGCGGACACCACTGTTTTGGTTGGTGCTCTTTTTATCTTGGGCGATCGTGTAAAATGTATTCCCATTTATCTCGTACCCTTGGAAAGTCGTTATAGTCGAAGATGGTGTCTTGGCCAACATGTACAGCCTGATCTACAACCTTATTGTCACTCATTAAATGTTTTCTCAACCAACTCGCCGAAAGTCTCCATGTGGGCCTTCCTAATCCAGGATTCGAGCTTCCCGGGGTTGTCCGAGCGTAAAATATTCTTGTGTTTCTCAAAGTACGGAGCCACCAAGCTGGAATTGGTCGAAGCTGTGTGGTGTGCTTCGATCGGAGAATGGCCATCCATACATATCATTGATTTCCTTCCGATCGTGCCTTTTCCACTTAGTCTCCCCTCGTGCCGCGATTGAGGAAGACCAATCGGCTTAAGGTCAGGAACAAAGTCAACACAAAACTCAATTACCTCCTCATTTCCATAGCCCTTGGCGATGCTTCCTTCTGGCCTAGCACGGTTACGAACATATTTCTTTAATACTCCCATGAACCTCTCGAAGGGGAACATATTGTGTAGAAATACAGGACCGAGAATGGAAATCTCATCGACTAGGTGAACCAGGAGGTGCCTCATAATATTGAAGAAGGATGGCGGGAACACCAACTCGAAACCGACAAGACATTGGATCACATCGTTCGTAACCGTGGTAGAACTTCTGGATTGATTACCTTCCGAGAGATTGCATTGAGGAATGCACATAGCTTCACAATGGCTACTCGAACATTTTTCCGGCAGGAGCCCCTCAAAGCAATCGGAAGCAATTGCGTCATAATCACGTGGCGGTCGTGAGACTTCAGGTTTTGGAACTTTTTCTCCGCCATGTTTATTATTCCCTTTATATTGGACGAGAATCCCGACGGGACCTTCATACCGCTCGGGCATTCAAAAAAGATGACCTTCTCTTCTTTGGTCGGAGCGTAGCCGGCACGACCTTGAAACCGTTCCGGATGCGGGTCATCGTGGTCTTTCAAACTTTGCTGGTCCTGCCGTGCTTCCTTTGTATCATTTGACTTCCCATACACGCCCAAGAAGCTTAGGATGTTCACGCAAATATTCTTCGTAACGTGCATCACGTCGATTGCAGAGCGGACTTCTAGGACTTTCCAATATTCTAGCTCCCGTAATATAGATTTCTTCTTCCACATGGCTACGTGCCCGTCGGCTCCCTTCGGAACCGATTGTCCGCCAGGACCCTTTCCAAAGATGACTTTCAAACCCTTGACCATATCAAATACCTCGAGCACCGGTGTGTTCCGCAGTGCTTCGGCCGGTGATCTGCCTTGCCGTTGTAATGCTTGCCTTTCTTTCTTATCGGATGACCTTTCGGAAGAAATCGACGATGCCCAAGGTACACGTTCTTCTTACAATTTGGCAAATGTACACTTTCGAGTCTCATGTAAGCAGTGCGTGCATGCATTGTATCCCTTATTTGACGAGTCCCGAAAGGTTACTAAGAGCAGGCCAATCGTTGATGGTTACGAAAAGCAACGCTCGTAGGTCAAATTCCTCTTCTTTGTGCTCATCCCACACACGGACACCATGTCTGCCCCACAGCTGTAAAAGTTCATCAACTAATGGCCTTAGGTACACATCGATGTCGTTGCCGGGTTGCTTCGGACCTTGGATGAGCACCGGCATCATAATGAACTTCCGCTTCATGCACAACCAAGGAGGAAGGTTGTAGATGCATAGAGTCACGGGCCGGGTGCTATGGCTGGAGCTCTACTCGCCAAAAGGATTCATGCCATCCGTACTTAGACCAAATCTTATGTTCCTTGCGTCGGCTGCAAAATCTTTGAACTCTCTGTCGATCTTTCTCCATTGCGTTCCATCCGCGGGGTGTCTCAACTCCCCGTCCGACTTACTGATCCTCTTTGTGCCATCGCAACAACTTGGCATGCTCTTTGTTCCTGAACAGACGTTTCAACCGTGGTATTATAGGAGCATACCACATCACCTTGGCGGGAACCCTCTTCCCGGGTTTCCGGCCCTCAACATCGTCACCGGGGTCATCGCCTCGATCTTATAACGCAATGCGAGTGCATACCGGGCATTCATTCAAATTCTCGTATTCACCGCGGTAGAGGATGCGATCGTTGATGCATGCATGTATCTTCGTAACCTCTAAACCTAGAGGGCGAGACAACCTTCTTTGCTTCGTACGTAGTGGCGGGCAACTCGTTATTCTTTGGAAACATATTCTTCAACATTTTCAGCAAGTTTTCAAATGCCGAGTCAGCTACACCTGCTCGTGCCTTCCATCTCAGCAAATCCAGTGTGCAGCCCAGCTTTTTCAGACCATCATCGCATTCGGGGTACAGCGCCTTCCTGTGATCCTCTAACATGCGATCCAAATTCTCCCTCTCTTTTTCAGTTTCGCAGCGTCTCCGTGCATCAGCAATGGTCCGACCAAGATCATCAACGGGATCATCACGTGCCTCTTCTTCACCTTCACCTTCCCCTTCACCTTCAGCATCCTCCATGAAAGTATCACCGAAATGAGCAAGATAGCTTTCATCATTGAAATCATCCCCTTCTTCATCTTCTTCCATTATAACCCCTCTTTCTCCATGCTTGGTCCAACAATTATAGCTTGGCATGAAACCGTGCCGAAGCAGGTGCATGTGAACATCTCTTGAGGAAGAGTAACCATTCCGATTCTTACATTTAACACATGGACAGATAACAAAACCCCCCTGCTTGTTCGCATTGGCCACTACGAGGAAATCTTTCAAACCCGCACCGAACTCGCCGGAGAGTCGGTTACCGTACATCCATTGTCGATTCATCCGCATTATTATAATATAAAATATATAATTAACCATCATGCATTTGTTAAACTAACTAGCTACAAACAATATAAATTAAACAATGAACTACACACACATGCACATTTTATCAACGACACATCAAAGGTTCAAGTTGCTAACCGCGATCGAGGAGGAAAAAATAAATGAGAAAGCTCAAGTGTGGCTCCAACACTTCATATCATGTTTGTTTCATGCTCTTGGGGCATTTCATCAAACACCTTATGTGCATAAGAGGAACCAAAAGCAAACCTAACACCCACTTGTGAAGCTTGTGAAGAGAATGGCACCAAATGGCTAAGTGTTGGCTGCTGGGTGGGTATATATAGGGGAGGGGCTTTAGTCCCGGTTGGCCCGGCCAACCGCGACTAAAGGCCTTCGAGCACCTTTAGTCGCGGTTTGCTCGGCCAACCGCGACTAAAGCCCCCACGTGCACCGGCTGGCCACCGAGCGCCCGGGCCCAGGCCTTTGGTCGCGGTTCGCCTCCCGAACCGCGACTAAAGGTACCATTAGTCGCGGTTCCTGCAGCGTCGCGACTTATGGGGCTCACCCGAAGCCTGTTTTTCCACCAGTGGTGGTTGTACCTCTAGTCCACGAGAGTATGGTGTGCGTGTGTACATTCATAAGGATGAGTGTATGTGCGTGTATATAAGCGTCTACGTTGTACTGTGTTTCTCAAACAAAAAAAACCTTTTGTGGTATTTGTACACTTGCAGTGTAATATCAACATGGTACCATCGAAAAACATATCATTTCATGACTCATATATTTTTATCAAATTTTAGCTATACACGTGCACTATTACAGAGCTAGTGGGGGTGATAGCCACATTGACATTTGCGACTACCATTTTAGGACAACTATACTGTACGGCGATATCAGCTTTCTCTTCACGGAACCATGTAATCCTCGCTTTGCAAAGAGATAATTTTCTTGAATAGAAAAGATGATTCTCCTCTAGTATAAGATAGCACCTTTCACCACATATTTTCTCAGTTAATTTTTATTATCGCACTTCATGTGCGTCGAGCATTTACAAAAGATGATATATCAATAAATAACATATTATATAACGGGAGTGGTGTTTTGGAACATGGGTGCATATGCTCCCTATATTTTGAAATGCATCTTACGCATATTTTAAATTTCAAAAAATTGAAACAAAAAATTTGTACGTACATTTTCACGTGCTACGCGCTCACAAAGTCGTTTCATAAAAAATCGACTTATCATGTGACGTGTGTAAAAAAGACAAAATTCAGTGCTAAAAAGAATGCTTTTTACAAGATAAAGTTTCTCTTTTTTATATAGAGCATAAAAAATATTGGTTTTCCGTGAAACTTGACGAATGCACATACATTATGGAGATGTACATGTAGAATTTTTTGTCCAAATTTTTCGACATTTTAAAATATGTTTTTTTGGTAGAGGGATCATATGTACCCGAGAGCCGAGTTGAATATAACATGTTTTTTTATCTTCTCTAAATGAAGTGGACCACGTCATGGATTAAGAGAAGATTCTCTTATCAACCACCTTAAATGCCGTAGGATAGGGTGGTATATCAACCTTCTCTTAGCAAATCAAACGTAGGGTGATCTTTTTTAAATATGAGGTCAAAAAAACCGACATTAAATTAATAACATCCTCAACAACGACAAAATATAAGGTGCTAAACCCAGAAACTACCAAAGAAGCTACCGCTAGGAGAGCGAGCAATGAGCATGGCTATTAGGACGACTACGCAGATTCAGGATAGAAAATGGACAGCAGATTCGGGATAGAAAATGGACAACAGTGTCGGGCCGGAGCTCACCCAACTAGCGAGCCAATAAAAACGCACGCCGTCGACAGTCCTCCCCGACACAGGCAACGCCACCAGAGGCCGACCACCACCTGTCACCGTAACGCTGCACACAGACCAACAAGTAGCACCAGGGAAGCTCAACAAGGGGGTAGAGCACGCTACAAACTTTGCTGAAGATCGTCCAACGAAGAGCCGACAACACGAAGAGGCCTCGCACCTCCGCAAACCAACCAACAGGGAGACGCACACCGTGAGCTCCAAGGTGGTCTCTTCAAGAAGAGAGCGACGCCACCGACCAATCCGAGAATCTTGGGCTTTTGCCCGGAGCACCTTGGAGAGCCGAGAAGAGCCGCACTGATGCCTTCAAGAAGGGGACACCGTTCGTGGATGTTGCCGTCGCATCTCGGGAAGACACGAGGAAGAGTTTCCCCTCGTCAAGACTTCTCCGCCTCCCGCACAGTGTAAGGAGCACCGCCAAAATGGCGACCGCACCGCTCGCCGATACCACGTCGCCCGCACGACCAAGGCCATCGGCCAACACTTGAACCTCTGGCTCGCCCATCAGCCAACAAGGTTCCCACCAACCAAGGCCGCCACCTCAGATACCAACCTCCTCGCACCACCAGACCGCAACAGAGCACCGATGACTTCGCCGACGCAAGGCTCCCGCACACCACCAGAAAACCACCGGCCTCACTGGGCATCTACCCCACGCAGATCCCAGGGAGAGAGCTCCTCCACAATCCTAGGGCAACCCGCAATCACCATGGCTGGTGTTGCCTCCAGATCTGGAGGTCGAGCGAAGGGGGAACTCACGCTGCAAAATCGACGGCTAGCAGCCACCCCGGCTACCGAAGGAGTCAGATCTGGCAGAGGGATGCAACATGGCTTGAGAAAGGGGCAGAGGTCCCTGCCCTGGCCCGAACTCAAGGCGGCCGGGGTGCCGAGGCCCGCAGCCGCGAAGTCATGGGTCCTCCCGAAATCTCCCCTGCCCAATCACGCAGCCGATCCGAGCGCCACCACCCGCTGCGCCCGGCGCCGCCGCCACCCTTTGTGGTCGGCGCCGACGGCCACGGCGCCGCTAGACTAAGTCGCCGCCATGGACGCGAGAAGCGCCTGCCGCCGAGAGGGCCTGACGGCGACCAGCGGCGGCGACGAGGCGTGGGGGTGCGGGGAGGGTGGGGTGAGGTAGGGTTTTCAGGGGGAGGAGAGAAGGAGAAGGCCCCTTCGTGTACAATCACGTAACTTAGACAAGAGAAATAGATAAAAGATGTTTCCCTTCTCTCAGCTCAGCTAGGGAGAACATCTATTCAAATAAAAGATAATACAACTCTATTCATTTTATTAGATGCCATGTTCTTAGTATACTTATATTTTATCTTGATTTAGTTTAATCAGCATATATCTTTATAGTACATTTGCAAGTAGTCGTTGCAAATATAACATTAAAGATAATGTAGTGGAGGCATCACTTTTTTCTTTTCAAGATGACATGGAATGTTTAGAAAACGAACTTGTGTTAGCTACCACTATAAATATACATGTCATTTAGGACCCCGCAAAATTGAAAATGTGGAATAATGGCCCACATGTGTATGTCATGTGGGGGCAATGTGTGGCATCGTATCCTTCTTGGCATATATATCCATGCTGCATCATGCGTGTACTATATTCTGGTCTAGCGGGAGAATGGCACATCAACCATTAAATTTAACAAATTAATTCTCGTGAAACCACAATTTTGTGTTCCCTTCATCATTGATGTGTCTCTTAACGAAAAGACCAAGAGTGGTGATCCACGTACATATGGCCGGTGACATGTACCGGCCGGCCGGTGCGGCGCATCTCCATCGTTTTCGTTCTAGACGATCCCGTCGCCGGTGAATCGACGCGTGGGCGACAGTTCATATCATCACCTATGTATATCAGTATACGAGTGAGAAACTTTGTACCCCGAGCTAGCTACGTGTAGCAACTAAAAAAAATCAAAACAGTAAAAAAAATGAAAACAAGGTTAGATGTAGACAATGTTGTCTTGGGTGTAAAGTTTCAAATCGGAATACCTTACTTTTGGGCTGTACATAAATTACAATACGTGACAGATTTTGAGGTATTTATTTTCATCATTATCTTCTCAGGGCATCACGTATGTATTAGTATTGGTTTTCTGACAAAGGATTTTAGCTTGCAGCTGCCAGATAAGCCAAATGAATTCGCAGATATCACGACTTTTACGTGAGGAAGAGCTTAAATGGTATCAAAATTCTAAATCCCAACCATACTAATTAATAGGAGACTCGAATATAATATGCTTCTATTGCTAATGGTAGACATATGAAGAAACTTACTCATCGTTGGCTCAGGGTGAGGAAACGATTGAACGCTATGAGCAACTTAAGTCCCCATATTACAGAGGTCTATTTTGCGCACCAGAGGAGGAAAACTTCTCAATGGATGAGTCTCGAACAAACGATATACTCCAGGTTTCCAACGATGAAAACAACCTACTTACAACACCTTATTCTGGAGAGGAAGTAAAAAAAAAGGTTGTTTTCCAAATGGAACGCAACAACTTTTCGGCTGAGTTCTTTCAGAACTTTTGGAATGTTATTAAGTCGGATCTTCTAGAAATATTCAGTTCTCTTCATACTGGACAGCTAAAATTGTTTCACCTGAATCATGGAGAGATTAAGGATCCAACAATTTAAACATATATGTCTCCTTAATGTTATTTTTAAGATATTCAAGAAAGTGGCAACGATAAATCTTAACTCAATGGTAGATCACATAGTTCGTCCGTCTCAAACTACTTTTATAAAAGGTCATAACATCCTAGATGGGATGGTTATCCTTAATGAAATAGTTCACAAGTTACACACGAAAAAATTGAATGGGTAATTTCAAAATTAACTTCGAGAAAGCTTATGATAAAGTCAATTGGGGTTTCCTTTAGTAGACGCTTCTAATGAAAAGCTTCTCTACATAGTGGCGTGCTTTGATTCATAACTTTGTGACGGGGTAGTGTTGCTATTTAAGACAGTGATGTCGTCAGTAATTACTTCTAGATATTGAAGAGGCTAAGACAAGGCGATCCTTTATCATCAATGCTTTTTAATTTAGTCACTGATATGCTTGCCACAATGATCCAACATGCAAAATTGACAGCTAGACTGTATGTGTGATTTCCTTTTTAGTTGATGGTGGATTATCTATCGTATAATGTGCTGTTGATACAATTCTCTTTTATGAAAAATGACATTGGAGAAACTCGAAATCTAGAGTTAATTCTCTCAACTTTCAAACAATTATCGGGTCTAAAAATCAATTTTCATAAGAGGGAATTCTTTTATGTCGGTGAGGCACAAGATGATGTCGATCAATATGCTGAGTTATTTGGCTGTGCTCAAGGCTTGTTTATAATTATATATTTGGGCATTCCGATTCATTATCGAAGGCTTACATATACCAAATGAAAACTGGTAGAGGAACGACTACAATTAAGATTAACTAGTTGGAAAGGTAAACTATTATCCTTGGGACGAAGATTATTCTCATTAACTCAGTACTAAGTAACATGGTACTGTATATGATATCATTCTTCCAACTTTCAAAAGGAGCCTTAAAATGTTTGGATTATTTTCGATCAAGCTTTTAGCAAGGTGATTGTGAGAAAAAAATATCGACTGGCTAAGAAGAATATGGTTTGCCACCCTAAAGATGAAGGAGGGGTCAAGATTCATGACCTTGAGGTCAAGAATAGGCTCTCGTAGGTAAATGAATTTTCAATCTTCTTACCGAATATGTGATATGGCAAACTCTTCTAAAGATAAAGTATGTTGGCTCACATGCGATGTCTCAAGTTATGTGGAAACCGGGCGACTCACACTTCTAGGCTGGTTTTATGGCGAAAAATAAATTCTTATTCCCATACGATTAGTTCTCAATTAGATATGGCTAGAAGATAAGGTTCCAGGAGGATAAATGACCAGGTAATGCCACACTCTGTGAACAATATCCTTCTTTGTATAATATTGTTCGTCACAAAGGTGATACGATCACTCGAGTGTTGGAAACTTCACCACCAAATGTGACATTCAGATGGTACCTCATTGACCCAAGTCTAGCATCTTGGAATGTTTTGCTTCAGCGTATTGATTCTATTCATCTGACGCAAAGATCCGATGAGTTTCGATGGAAACTTCATGGGAGTGGAAAATCCTATGTAGATTATATGTACAAAGCATTAATTGAGCCAGAGGTGCCAATTTATAATAATAATAAGAAAATCTAGAAGATGAAGATTATGCTAAAAACATCCGGACTAAGGATAAACTTGCGAAACATAATTGGCATGGAAACAACAAGTGTGTCTTGTGTCATCATGATGAGACAATTAAGCATATTATTTTTCCAATGCAGTTTTGCTATATCTATATGGTCAAACATCTATATACCTTATATCCACCACAAAGATTTGCGAATACTTTTTGGCAATTGGGTTAATGGGGTGGACAATAATTTTAAGCTACTTATTAGGGTGAGAGAGATCACCGTTATTTGGTTGATATGGCTATGTAGAAATGACAAAAAATTAATGATAATAATTCTTCTGTCTTACAAGTTATCTACCGGTGCACAACTACACTCCATTCATCATGATCTATACAACGTGTGGAGCATCACGACCTGTTGACGGAGATATCTACACGGCTGAATGATACGCGAGGATTGTTTTATCCAAAGTGTATTTTTTTCGACAAAGGGAATATATTAATATCAAAGGATATCAATTACACCCAGCCTCTGCAACAACGCAATGCCCTAAAATACATTACGGATGCACACAACCAAAAAAGTGAAAAATAAAAAACTAAGAAATAAGTCCCGCTATAGTATCCCATCCATAGCAACAGTAATACATCCACCACCAAGACAACTCCTAAAATTCAGACTCTTCAAAAGCGACGCCTCCAAGAAGGGAACAGTGCACCAGCGCCGTCGTCGCCCGATCAAAAATCCTAGATTTTCACCCTGAAGATAGTCTCCACTCTCAAAACAATGCCTTTAACAAGGACATTGCCAGGCACAACCAATTAAGGCTAGACCTTGGGTTTTCACCCGAAAAGGTAAGACTCCGAACTTCACATGTGCTGCCGCCCCCACTTTCATACCACTGCTACGAAGTCCGGAACACCAAGAAAGCCACTCAACAACGCAAAGATTTGAACCTCCATTAGCTATTCCCCAGATCCGGTCTTCATGATATTCTGTTCTTCTGATTTCACCATGGATCAGCTGTCACTTGGTGTCAACACAGAAAAGAGCTTCGCGCAGCTCCCTCCAAAACCAAACGGTCGGAATAAAAGCATGGGTGCGCACGACCGAATACCACTGATCTAGCAAACTCCAGGCAATAGAAGCACTGTTACATTCGCCGGCGGCGCCTTCCGGAACTCAACACTCCGGTCAGATCATGAAGGGCAGGCCTCCGACAATTCTTCAACTTCGCCCAAGAGAGACCCTAAGACCGCCGCCTTTATTCAGGTCAGGCCCCCACGCCGACGACCATCCTAGGCTGGCCATGGTTAATGTCGGAGACACCAAGCAGATTGCGTATTCCGGAGACACCGCACACGCCTGGGCACCTCTGCAACCGAACGCCAGCCCTCCACCACAAAGCCAGGACACGGTGTGGGATCCCGAGATCCGCCACAACCGGCCACAGACCGGCCGACCAACGCCAGCGAGAGAGAGGGCCGCCGCCACCAAGCCCGAGGCCGCTGTCCCGGCGACCACGTGATGCGGGCAAGCTGCACGCCGGCAGGAGCCACCCGCACGCAGCAGACGGAGCAGGCACGCGCCAACAGGAGCGATGCCGATTCGTGGCCCGCTAGGCCCAAATGAGCCCAGATCGGGCCCAACCGCGCCGCCGCCTGCGGCCGCCGCCTGCAACCGAGAACGCGCCGAGCAGAGCACCAACCGCCGCCGCCCTGCACCACCTCCGCCATGCCGTCACGCGGCCAGGAACGCCAGATCGGGCGCCGCCGATGAGCGCCAGGCCCGCGACAGGGGGAGCCCCGCCGCCGCGCCGCACAGGCTTTGCCCGGTGACGGCTCCGGCGGCGGCGAGGAACGGGGATGGGAGGCGGGTGAAAGTCCGGGCGCGCCGGCGGAGGTCGCCCCGGTGCGGCTTGGCGCAGCCGCACGGGAGCGGAGACTTCGCGTTTTCTGTTTCCTTATCCAAAGTGGATGACAGCCTAACCTACATATTGATCCGCCATCACATGGACGTCTTGGTAGTTTCTTTAATGAATACTTTTAATGTGTTTGTTTGCTATCTTTTATTGTTTGGTCAGTTTTGAACGTGTGCGGTTGTGTGCATCTTGGTTATGTAGAAGCTGGACATAATACTTAAACAGTTAAATAATCAAACGCCTTTTATAAAAGATATATCTTGCTCTCATATTTATATGCGTTGATCTTGAGGAATTAATTACCATGTGTCTCTTAGGAGCAACATGAATGATGTTCAGCCAAAACTGATATTGGAGCTATCTTCCATAGTATATCGATATTTCCGAAGATGATATCCTTGAGGAAGGAGAGAAACAAATGTCAATTACTCGGCACATAGTGCCAGCTCAGTGACACCTGCTTGGCAAGTGTCACACTCTGCATGCATATGCAGGAGGGGCCAGCAAGATCATACATGCACAATTACACAATGATCAACCCGAAATCTCCTACGGAGTGATAATAATATCTATGCATAGCTAATAATATTGTAGACAGCGGGAACCTACACAAGATCTTGTCATATCTTTGCCTAGCTAATGAACACACCGAGAGCTAATGATCGCACTGAGTAGAGTATATATCAAGCGACCATTGAGTGCATTACTACATGTGTGCTTAATGCCAACCCACCGACGGCGAGCGCGTGACTCATCAATCGCGTCCGTCCGCCGCCCTCGGTCCGATCGCGTCACCCACCCGATCACGGCCGAAGCTCTCTCGGTCCCATATGATCGGCCGAGAATCAGAAATGGAAAAGCCCAGTATTAGAGCATTTCCAGTCGCGTCCCCCAAACCGTCCCCCAAAGCGATTTGGGGCGCGCCGGACAAAAAAAGCGTTCCAGCCGCGTCCCCCAAAGCCCTTTTTTGTCCGGCGCGGCCCGATACGGTGTCCGGCGCTCCGAGCCCGTCCCCGTCCCACGGGGACGCTCCGGGGACGCCGGACACAACGAAAGCGAGGCGGGGAGTGGCGGGGCCGATGCGTCGGCGGCACGGTTAATTTTAACCTAACCGTCGCCTACCTCGCGACGGAAGTTATTCGCGCGCGGTGACACACGGCGGCATCTTTGCCTTAATGGCGACGGAGGGGCGGGCGAGACGTCTCGTCGGTCGCTGCGCGGCCTCCACGCGTCGCCGGCGTTCGCACGCCACCGCCCGTTCCCACGCGATCTTCCCGCCTCTTCTCGTCCGTTCCCGCGCTTTCTTCCCGACGCCGGCGTCTATAAAAGGTCTCCCGGCTCATCAATGGTAGCCACCACACCCCGCCGGCAACAAACACAGCCCTCGTCGCTCCACAGCCGTCTCCTCACTTCCCTCCACCGCCGTCTCCTCCATTGACGAGCCGGCAGCGGCGTGCGGCACTCGAGGAGGCACTCGAGGAGGAGGCCCGCCGGCGGCGTGAGGCGCAGCGGGCGGCGGATCTTGCGGCGTTCTCCGCCCCCGCCTCCGCGGCCGAGGAGGCCGCGGCGGCAGCGAGCGTGGCGAGGAGCAGCGGTGCGACACCGTTGCGGCGTTCGACGCCTCGACGGGACAAGAGGCGCGACGGCGCCGGTTCCGGGAGGACATGGAGCAGCGATGGGCCGACGAGCGCCGGCGCCGGCGCGATGAGCGGCGGCGCGCTGTTCCGTGAACGGCGTGACTCGATCGAGCGCCGGCGGCGTGAGTCGATCGAGCTCCGGCGCAGCGGCGACGGCGGAGGAGCGTCGACGGCGGGAGTCGGCGCTTACGACGCTATGGGGGAGGCGGGCGGAGCAGATTGGCGGCGGCCGACGCGTATGCGGCGGCGATGATGGAGGCGCCAACGGATGTGGAGGAGGAGGCGCCAATGGAGGAGGAGGCCGAGGCGGAGGAGACCAAGGTGGAGGACGACGACGACGACGACGAGTTCGACCGGTCCGACGACGACGCCCGCACCCGGACGAGACGGCCGATCAGCAACGCGCCCTCGTCGAGTCCTTCGAGTCGGAGAAGAAGCTCCAGGACGACGCCCGTGCCCGCGAAGAGGCGCAGATTCGTCGCGCCGTCGAGCTCTCCCTCCTGCCGGCGGAGGAGGACTATCGGCGGGAGCGGCACCGTCTGGCCACCGCCGAACGCAAGGAGAGGAGGCGCGCGCAGGAGGAGCTGCGGCGTAGGGGAGGCGACGACGGGGCGGGGCCGTCGAACGCGCCGCCGGGCGGTCAGTAGCCTAGGTTTAGATGAAATCTAGCCGTTTTCATTCAAACTTTGTAATATATAATCAAAATTGAATGAAAACATTTATTTTCCTGCACAAATATTCATTTGGGGCGGCGTTTGGGGGACGCGGCTGGGAAGCGACGTCCCCCAAACGCGGCACGAGCAAAACACGTCCCCCAAACGCTCAATCCGGCGCGGTTTGGGGGACGGTTTGGGGGACGCGACTGGAGATGCTCTTAGAAGGCACTAATGGCGTACTACGCTCCCGGTCGGTGTCCCTCTTCAGTTACTGTGTCGTGCATATATACGGGCCACGTCCTCGACGTCGGTCGTCTTCTCCGGCTGCGTCCACGTAGCAGGCCCCGCACGTCACTCTGTCTCCACCGCGTCACTGCCGATGCACAACCCCTGAGGACCTTGCGCTAAACGCCGATAGCTCGGTCGCCAGGATTATCTAAGCTTTGTCGTCGCTACACGCTCCGTCGATGGATCGACGTCGGGTAAGACGAGTATGAGCATCCCCCGCCGCTGAGTACGCGCCTGGAAACGGTGCCTGGCGCGGGACGGCACGGTGGCGGACGGACGCGGACGTGGGCGGTGGGGATGAGTGGAGCGTAATTATACCGAGTTATGAGTTGCCAAATATACAGTGGAATCTAAAATGGAAAGTTTGTACGAGAAATGAGAAAGTTGGCCAGGGAAAAAAAAGACCGGGTGAACAAGGTGTTGTCACCGTCGACGTGTTCGGTGGACCACGTTGGAATTCTCCGTCTACCGTTGGTGATAACCGGCCGGCCGGAGTAGCTAAACAGTGACGGCACACAACAGAATTGAGCTACTCTTTAGGTGATAATGGTTAGGTCTTCAATGTACGCTCCTAGTCTCGCTTGGACGTGTGTGAGCGCGTGTGAGCGACCCATCGATAACGTTAGGGTTGTGCACGTCATCAGTTGAATTTTCTCGCAAGATCCTCCGACCGCTTATTTCTCCAATATGGCACTAGAGAGCCGTCGGGGTTCTAGAAAGAGGCCGAGCGGTGGACGTGAAGTGCTACAATGGTGGAAAAGAGGTAGTAGTATCTCCTATCCGCCTTGGAGGGATATCTGATTGGAGGCGATGGGAAGGGCAGAAGGACATGGTCTCGGTAGCCATACAGAGAAGAAGTAATGCCCCCCCCCCCACCTACCCACTCTTCGAGGCATGTCCTATGGGAGAGGGTGGTCGACCGGTAGAGGTGACATGCTGTTTGTATAAGGCGGCGTGGTACCGTAGCAGTTGCGCCAACCACCAAAGAATGT
The DNA here is from genome assembly GCF_022539505.1 of Lolium rigidum. NCBI lineage: Eukaryota > Viridiplantae > Streptophyta > Magnoliopsida > Poales > Poaceae > Lolium > Lolium rigidum. The sequence continues at coordinate 47,559,833 of NC_061510.1, read as the reverse complement.
AACGGTATCAGACCGATGGCACATGGCGACGGTGTTTTAATTGGTCGGACGCATCACACGGGGAGGAAAACAAGAGATTTGAATGAGAGTGCGAGAAAATGGTAAGACCGTGATACATCTTACGTTCTTGACCATCGGATTTATGATCGGATTGTAAACACACTATTAGACCGATGCCACATGGAAACGGTGTTGGCAGTGGTGAGACCGCGACAACTGGGGGGGGGGGGGGCATAGGATTCGAGTAAGAGAGTACGAAAAATGGTCAGACCGCGAGAGATCTTAGTTTCTTGACCATCGAATTATGATCTAGTAGTAAACACGCCGGTCAATGATGTGACCAACATGGAAAGTAAAACATGCATACCAAAAAAAAACCATCCCGAAACTAAACCACAACCAAGTGTACATAGATAAAAGGTGTAAAAATGTGCAGTTCACAAAAATATTGTAAGATGTTTGACCTGCTTCTTTTTCCAATATGGCAGTAGAGAGGCATCATGGCTCGAGAAAGAGACCGAGCGATGTAGGGCGGGGGAAATGTCACTTAACTTGTTAGGCGAGGGATGGGGTGTGTGAGAGGGGATTGCCGACTATGGTGGAAAAGAGATAGTAGCTCCTACCTCGCTTGGAGGGATAACCGATGGGAGGCGATGGAAGGGTCCAGAGGACATGGGATCGGTACCCATTCATAAAAGAAGTGATGCCTCATCCCCTTGTCCGCTTCGAGGCCCTACTGGAGAGGGTGGCCGACTAAGAGGTGACATGTTCTTCATATAAGGCAGCAGGGTGACGTAGCGGTGGTGCCATCCTATGGAGACATGTAACGGTATTGAACCATGACGCATGGCGGCGGTGTTGGCGTTGGCAAGACCATGACACATGCGGGCGAGAAGGGGGGACATTTAGCGAGAGCACGTAAAAAAATTAATACTGTGGTGTGGATAACCCTAAAATCTGGAACGTTGAATTACGATCCGGTAGTAAACACTCTAGTTGTTGGTACAATGGAAAGTAAAAGAAAATATTCCAAAAACATTATCCTATAACCAAACCACAACCAAGTGTAAATGGATAAAGGTTGAAGTGTGCATAGTATTAGTAGCATAGATAAAGACTAGAGTGGGGGTCAAACAATCAATCAATTACCATAGAGTAGGAATTATAGGCCGGAGCACGGCAGGGAAGGATGATACGGACGAGCGGCCGCATCCTGGTTAATTAGGACGGCCCGCGTGGCACTGACTCGCTCGATGGGAAGCAAGGCCACACAGTCAGACGGACGCCTTTAAATGCCAGACCCGGAGAGCCCCCTTCCATCGCTCAGAACACAAACCCACACCACCACCACCACCACCTCTCCTCACTCCACGCTCTCCCCTCCTCCCTCGCATCACACACACCCTCGTCCTCGTCTCCTCCTCTTCTTCCTCCCGTCAGCCCCGTTCCTGGCGCTACCATCTTCTTCCTCGCATGCGTTGATTCGATCAACGTACTTTTCCCCTCTCTAGATCCTTGGCCCAAAAATTGATAGGCCGGCGAACGAGGTGATCATCGTTCGCACGACGTCCCGGCCATGGTGCGCGGCGGCGGTAACCGCGAGGTGGAGCTCTCCGTGGGGGCCGGTGGCGGCGGCGGCGGCGGGGCGGGAGGCCTGGTGGAGCCGCCCGTGCCGATCAGCCTCGGCAGGCTCGTCCTCGCCGGCATGGTCGCCGGCGGCGTGCAGTATGGATGGGCCCTCCAGCTCTCCCTGCTCACCCCCTACGTCCAGGTATACACACTCACGCATGCATCCAACCTCGTACATACACAGCTTGCTGAGTATTCACGCGTAGCTGTCCGTCTGTCGTCTCTGTGCATGTTCTACGTGCTCCCGCTGCTGCTGTACGTCGTCGCACCGTCAGGACCAAAACCGTTCCACCGTTAGTTTTCGATCGTGTTTTGCCTTTTGAAATTTGCACGAGATTACTCGGTGCTCTTCGCGTTTTTCTAATCTTTTAATTGCTCTAACATGGAAAGGAGTTAGTACAGTACTAAATTTCAGAGAATTTTTTCTTAATTGTTAAGTGTGTATATTATACGTACGTACTACTCTAAAAATAAAAAGAGAAACGCTAGATCTAAGTTGACCAGTTTCCATTCAGGAAAACGTTCGATTTGACCCTGATGTCAGATTTGTTCTTTTCTTTACACTGGTTTTGGCCTTTTTCCGAACAGCTTTTGCCTCTGCATCAGCACGTATACGTGTGGCTAGATGTTTATCTATTTTCATCTTTTTCTGGATTAGAAATAATATATCTATTGGATGCGATGACCATGTATTGTTCGTATGATGATGGTTCTGGCCACATAGGAGTTTGCAGCTTCTCGACCCATCTTCTCGTTAAGGCTAGTATTAAGTGTCCCTCCCAACCGCTTCTTCTCTTTCCACCAAAAAATGGTTTGCTTCGATCTTCGGAGAAAAGCTTCAAACCTTTTTGAACAAAAACTACTGCAGAAGCACAAAAGCCAAACATTTCTGTCTACTTCAGGACAAAATGGGATGACACATGTACTGTCTTCGTGTGATGAACCACGTACACTCATGTGTAGTTACTTCTTAATTTTCATGTCAGCATCAGTAATCAACCTGGCACATCATGCTACATGCCTTTCTTCTGTTCATACGCATGCTTTGCTAACATATAGTACTCCCCACATGCTGGAGAGATGGAACTGGATATATATGTGGACGGTGGTCAATATGTGGTCGGTCTGTCGCGTTCCCTGTTTTCCGGGATAAACTGTAGAGTAGGATAAACAAAGACCACAAATTACGGTCTAAGTTTCAGTTATGGAAAATATTTATACTCCAACTAGTCTTAAAATTGGTGTATGTTTTCTGTATTGATAGAGTATAAAAGGGTAAAAAGAGCCCAGGCGACATCTATCCGTACGTACTTGCCCGTATGGAACAAAGTGTTGATTGATCAGGATGGTCCATATATATACACTTGTGATTACTAGCTAGGTCTGACCTGTGAGCTATTTCTGGATAGTAGTGTACAAGTTTATCCTAACCTTAGCCTTCTCGAGCCAAGTGCCGTTAAGATGGTCAGTGGATGTATGCATACATGGGCAATATAAATACAGTTTGACAATCACAACCTAGATGCTCCAGTATTTTTCCTGCACGCATGTGAATGGTCAAACCAAAGAGGAACTCCCAGTCCATACATATCCTCTGTGGCAAAGTTGCAAGATTTGCATGGGCAAATAAGGAGTAGATTAGGGTACCGGGCCTGATGAAGCTTCAAATTTTCATATATTTATAAATTGGAAAAGTATGGAATATCTTCTCCTTCTAGTACTACAGGAAAGAAAATCCTTGGTGATCAGAACAATGAACAGCTTTGTGTGGACACTTGTGCCTTACTCCATTATAGTGACATCTAACTTCCATGATCTTAAAAAGATATACTAGGATTTTGACTGCCACATGCATGCACCTGCTGTTGTTACGTTTGCTATTGCTAGATCATATAGTAGTACTTTCAAGTTTCAAATTCAGTTACAACTTACAAGTGAAGTTGTTCACTTCAGTGCCAAGAAATTGATGGAATTAGAGCTGCCAATACTGCATATGCTGCTACTGACACTCTGTACTTCGTCATATTTGTGCAGACTCTGGGACTTTCACATGCCCTGACTTCATTCATGTGGCTCTGCGGCCCAATTGCTGGCTTAGTGGTGAGTAACAAGGCCAACTTGATTCTTTTAGACAAGCACAGGCTGATGCTAAAGCTTTTTAGGCTTAATTCATTGAACTGAAGTTTAGTACTTAGCCGCATCCTCTGCCCTGCAGGTTCAACCATGTGTTGGTCTGTACAGTGATAAGTGCACTGCCAGATGGGGAAGACGGAGGCCGTTTATTATGATAGGATGTGTACTCATCTGCATTGCTGTGAGAACCATTGTTCTTTACTAAGTTTCTTACGGTTCTTAAGTTCTCCTTTTCCTGATAAAAATCATACTTGTCTAGGTTGTGATTGTTGGCTTCTCGGCTGACATTGGAGCTGCTCTGGGTGATAGCAAGGAAGAGTGCAGGTAATCTGCTCGTTGCCTGATCTTGAATTTCAATAGAGTAGCTAGCAACTGACAGTTAAGAACTGGTAATGACATTTTGACGTGATACAGTCTCTACCATGGTCCTCGCTGGCACGCTGCAATTGTGTATGTGCTTGGATTCTGGCTTCTTGACTTCTCCAACAATACTGTGCAAGTAAGTGCTTTTTTATAAGTAGTAGTCCTGTTTAACAATTTCGAAGCAGACGCTGCGATGAATCTGACTTGATTTTTCCATGGAATTTACAGGGTCCAGCTCGTGCTCTGATGGCTGATTTGTCGGGTAATCTTGCATGACATGATTATTTCAGAGTTAGGCGATGCAAAGTTAGTACCACCGGTTATGAAAATCAACCGCATATTTGATCTGATTTCCCTTATTTTGTTCAATAGGCAAGTATGGACCCAGTGCTGCAAATTCAATCTTCTGTTCTTGGATGGCGCTAGGAAATATCCTAGGGTACTCCTCTGGTTCCACCGATAAGTGGCACAAGTAAGCCAAATCTTCTGCATAAACTACATATGTCTCTTTTGTTTTGTTTGCAGTACAGTACTGACAAGGTACATATTGCTGCGTGAAACTTCATAGGTGGTTTCCCTTCCTTCGGACAAAAGCTTGTTGTGAAGCTTGCGCAAATCTGAAAGGCGCGTTTCTCGTGGCTGTGGTAAGTTTTATCAGTAATCAATAAATTTCAGAATGTGCAAATATCAATATGAGATATCCGCTTGCGATGATAAATGTGTCATTTCTAGATCAAATATGTTACTAGTGAAACTTATTCCTTTTTCCTGTTGTTATTGTTGCTGCTATCAGTTGTTCCTGTGCATGTGTTTGGTGGTAACTCTGATCTTCGCCAAGGAGGTACCATACAAACGAATTGCACCCCTCCCAACAAAGGCGAATGGTCAGGTTGAAGTTGAACCTAGTGGCCCGCTTGCGGTGTTCCAAGGCTTCAGGAACTTGCCTTCCGGAATGCCATCGGTGCTCCTTGTAACTGGCCTCACCTGGGTATGCAACAAATACTAGTAATCTACTCACTGCATGGTAGTATTCAGTATTTTGTTGAATCTAACTTTGATTGCACTTGTAGCTGTCCTGGTTCCCGTTCATCCTCTACGACACCGACTGGATGGGTCGTGAGATTTACCACGGTGACCCCAAGGGCACCCCAGCTCAGATGTCGGCGTTCCAGGACGGTGTCAGGGCTGGCGCGTTCGGACTGCTACTCAACTCGGTAAGATTCAGTTGACAGCTCCTAGTGTCAAACCAACTCCGCTCCTGAACCTGAAGCTTCCTGACACTTAACCTGCAGATCATCCTGGGATTCAGCTCGTTCCTGATCGAGCCGATGTGCAAGCGGCTGGGCCCGAGGGTGGTGTGGGTGTCCAGCAACTTCCTCGTCTGCATCGCCATGGCCGCCACCGCCATCATCAGCTGGTGGTCTACCAAGGAATTCCATGAGTACGTCCAGCATGCCATCACCGCCAGCAAGGACATCAAGATCGTATGCATGCTCCTCTTCGCATTCCTCGGAGTGCCTCTCGCAGTAAGCATCGCAACGCCTCCATCCATACGTTTCCTTTCTGTTTCTGTCTGACGAACGAGGGCTCCTCTTGCAACGATGCAGATTCTGTACAGCGTTCCCTTCGCGGTGACGGCGCAGTTGGCGGCAAGCAAAGGAGGCGGCCAAGGGCTGTGCACTGGCGTGCTGAACATCTCCATCGTCATCCCACAGGTGATCATCGCGCTGGGGGCGGGGCCGTGGGACCAGCTGTTCGGGAAGGGCAACATCCCGGCCTTCGCCGCGGCCTCCGCCTTCGCGCTCATCGGCGGCATCGTCGGCATATTTCTGCTGCCCAAGATCTCCAGGCGCTCGTTCAGGGCCGTCAGCACCGGCGGTCACTGACCGCACCGGGCGCCTGCCTGAGCACGAGCGAAAGCTCGATGGTGCAGGCCGGGCGGTTCCAGCTCGCATGTGCCAATTTTTACATAGGCTTAAAAATAGGTGGCTCTCGCTTCAAGACTCCGTAGAGCAGAATAAGAATGTGAGGAACCGTATGTTTGTGTATGTGTACTAGTGTGTGTAACAGAACGGTGAGAGGGGAATGTGGTCATCCATTACCGGCTAGGTGGTCTGTGAAGGCTATGTGGCCGTCGGATTTGGATCGGAGCGCCCTTAATGGGGCCAGTGTAATCCTTGTGTTGTGACTTGTGTGTAGCAAACCAAGGTTAACCGAGTAAAGGGAAAAAGAATGGATGGTGCATTTACACTCACTCAGCAGCCATGTTGCCTATTTCCCTGCTCTGTTTTGGATGGTCGGTAGTTGGTACATCACTGTTTCTAGTTGAAGTGCAGCAAAGCACTATCCTAAATAATCATGGACTGAGTCATTCCATCAAAATTCGATACATTTTGTGCAAAAAGAAATTTGCGGTACAAATGGTCTCCGAAGTAATTGACTCCTTATCTACTACCCCTCTTAAAACACAAGTTCACTTGCCCGTTGGCCCCTCTTTCCAACTTTCTCAATCACACGATGGCCCTCTCTCCAACTTTCTCAATCACGTGATGGCCTTTGGAAGGAATTTCACATGCTTTTGAAAGCTACATGTCATAGAAAATCAGGAGAGCACATCTCATATCTTCATACCACTGACGACTTAATGAAATATGCCCTAGAGAAAATAATAATAAAATAGTATTATTCGTATATTCTTTGTTTTATAATTGAGTTCTATGCCATACACTAGTAGAAACAAGGGCTTTGGTTTTTTTCTCCAAAGAGCTTTTACACCGGATTTGGCACGAACCGGTGCTAAAGGGGTCATTAGCACCGGTTCGTGCTGTCTGGACGTCCAGGGGACTCGTCGGGGCATTTGCCCCGGTTCGTGCCATATCTTTAGCACCGGTTCGTAACACGAACTGGTGCTAAAGGTTCGTCGTCAGGCATGTGGCAGCCGCGGAACCATTACGAACCGGTGCTAAAGATAGCTCATTAGCACCGGTTTGTAACACGAACCGGTGCTAAAGCTCCATTTGCCCTATATATTGAGCTCACCCCAACCAGCCCACTCACTTCATTTTTTCTTGGAGGAAGGTGTATGTGTTGAGTGCTTGCTTGCTTTTCTTTGCCATGCACACAAGGTGCTCGATGAAATGTCTGAGAGAATGATGTCGCTTGATTTTACACAAAACAAAAATGATATGAGGTGTCGGAACGACACTTAAGATTTCTCCTCTTTCTTTCCTCCTCGATCAAGGTTAAGCAACTTTACCCTTTCATTTGTACGGTGCTAATTTACATTATTTATATATATTATGATGTTTTGTAATGGTTTTTTGATAAACTTAATTATTTGATGTAGATGAGCCGGCGGCAATTAATAGATGTACGTTGACCGACGCCTACCCGAGTTTACTTCGGGCTTGGATTATTTTATCCGTGTGGCTACGGAAAACCCACATGCGGATGGTTTTATATGTTGTCCATGTGTTAGTTGCCGAAACTTAACGCAATACCCTGACTGGCAAGTCATTCACTCCCATCTGCTTTGGTCCAGCTATAATTGTTGGACCAAGCATGGAGAAAGAGGAGTTATGATGGAAGATAATGAAGAAGAAGAAGAGGATGAGGATGATGATATGTACCATAACTACGATGATACTGCACATAGAGGAGGAGCTGAAGATGAAGAGGCAGGAGGAGGTGAAGATGAAGAGGCATCAGATGAGCCCGTTGATGATGATCTTCGTCGGGCCATCGCTGATGCACACAGAGAAGCAGAAACTGAAAACGAGAAGCGGAAGTTAATGGGCATGTTAGATGATCACAAAAAAAAAGTTATACCCAAATTGCGAAGATGGCAACACAAAGCTCGGTGCCACACTGGAGTTGTTGCAATGGAAGGCAGAGGCTGGTATATGTGACAAGCCATTTGAGAAGTTACTGAAAATAATGAAGAAGGGGCTTCCAAAGGATAACGAATTGCCTGACAGTACATACAATGCAAAGAAGGTTCTCTACCCTCTGGGATTAGAGGTGCTGAAGATACATGCATGCATTAATGACTGCATCCTCTACCGCGCTGAGTACGAAAATTTGGAAAAATGCCCGGTATGCACTGGACTGCACTGTGGTATAAGATCAGGCGAGATGACCCTGGTGATGTTGAGGGCGAGCCCCCCAGGAAGAGGGTTCCTGCGAAGGTTATGTGGTATGCTCCGATAATACCACGGTTGAAACGTCTGTTCAGAAATAAAGAGCATGCCAGGTTGTTGCGATGGAACAAAGAAGACCGTAAGAAAGACGAGATGTTGAGAGACCCCGCTGATGGGTCGCAGTGGAGGACAATCGATAGAGAGTTCCCGGACTTTGCAGCTGACGCGAGGAACTTAAGGTTTGGTCTAAGTATAGATGGAATGAATCCTTTTGGGGAGCAGAGCTGCAGTCATAGCACCTGGCATGTAACTCTATGTATCTATAACCTTCCGCCTTGGTTGTGCATGAAGCGAAAGTTCATTATGATGCCACTGCTTATCCAAGGCCCAAAGCAACCTGGCAACGACATTGATGTGTACCTACGGCCATTATTTGAAGAACTCTTACAGTTGTGGGCCAAACCAGGTGTACATGCATGGGATGAGTACAAACATGAGTCATTTAACCTACGAGCATTGCTTTTCGTGACCATCAATGATTGGCCTGCTCTTAGTAACCTTTCAGGACAGACAAACAAGGGATACAATGCATGCATGCACTGTTTAGATGAGATCGAAGGTGCATATTTGAATAAATGTAAGAAGGTTGTGTACCTGGGGCATCATCGATTTCTTCCAAAGAGACACCCCGTCAGAAAGAAAGGTAATCATTTCGGAGGTGAGGCAGATCACCGGGAGAAGCCTGAAATCCGTACCGGTGATGCTTTACTTGATATGGTCAAGGACATAAAAGTAATCTTTGGAAAGGGTTCTGGCGGTCAATCTGTTCCGAATGACGTCCCTACCGGACACGCACCCATGTGGAAGAATAAATCTATATTTTGGGAGCTATCCTATTGGAAAGTCCTAGAGGTCCGCTCTTCAATCGATGTGATGCACGTGACGAAGAATCTTTGCGTGAACCTGCTAGGATTTTTAGGCGTGTATGGAAAGACAAAAGATACACCAGAAGCACAGGAGGACCAGTATCGTATGAAAGTCCCAAAAAACAAGCAAGAACAGAACTACAAGACTGATGCAGGGAGTCGCTTAAGTCCTGCCAGCTACGCTCTTACCAAAGCAGAGAAGGTAATCTTTTTTGAAGTCCTTTACAGTATCAAGGTGCCGTCTGACTTCTCATCAAATATAAAGGGAATTATAAATATGGCAGAGAAAAAATTCCAAAACCTGAAGTCGCATGACTGCCACATTATTATGACGCAGCTTGCTTCCAGGTTGCACCGAGGGGGCTTCTGCCGGAAAATGTTCGAATACCCATTGTGAAGCTTTGTGCATTCCTCAATGCAATATCTCAGAAGGTAATCGATCCAGCTAGTCTTCCAAGGTTACAAAAGGATGTGGTGCAATGTCTTGTTAGTTTTGAGTTGGTGTTTCCACCATCTTTCTTCAATATTATGACACATCTCCTGGTTCACCTTGTCGAAGAGATTGCCATCCTCGGTCCTGTATTTCTACACAATATGTTCCCCTTCGAGAGGTTCATGGGGGTGTTAAAGAAATATGTTCATAACCGTGCTAGGCCAGGGGAAGCATCTCCAAGGGCTACGGAACAGAGGAGGTCATTGAGTTCCGTGTTGACTTTATTCCTGACCTTAAGGCGATTGGTGTTCCTGAATCACGACATGAGCGGAGACTAAGTGGAAAAGGCACGCTAGGAAGGAAATCAATGATATGTAGGGACATAATTTCTTTCACTCAAGCACACTACACAGTTCTACAAAGTTCCACCTTGCGGCCCCGTATATCACTGAACACAAGAATATTTATGCTCCCAACACCCGGGGCAGTCAGAAGACTGGATTACACATAAACATATGCAGACATTCGGCGGTTGGCTCCGAACACATCTCATTAATAACAACGATATTGGAGATCAATTGTACTTGTTGGTCGGGTCACCATCTTCGACTGTATTGACTTTCCAGGGGTACGAGATAAATGGAAATACCTTCTACACGATCGCCCAAGATAAAAAGAGCACCAACCAAAACAGTGGTGTCCGCATTGATGCAACAAACACTAACATAGGGGAAAAGGGCACATATTATGTTTACATAGAGGAGATATGGGAACTTGACTATGGACCTTCTTTTAAGATCCCTTTGTTTCGGTGCAAATGGTCAAGCTGGATGGAAAAGGGGTAAAGGTAGACCAGCTGTACAGAATGACAACAGTGGATCTCAACAATCTTGGCTACAGAGACAAACCTTTCGTCCTAGCCAATGATGTGGCTCAGGTTTTCTATGTGAAGGACATGTCCTCCAGACCGAAGAAAAGAAAACATAAGGAAACGAGCTCATCCGATGATCCAAAGCATCACATAGTTCTTTCAGGGAAAAGAACCATCGTGGGAGTCGAGGACAAGACATACATGTCAGAAGATTATAATAAGTTTGCTGAAATTCCGCCCTTCAGAGTGAACATTGATCCAACCATCGCGTTAAATGCTGAAGATGCTCCATGGTTACGGTCGAAGTGATCATAATGTATTATTATCATGTACCTTGAGCTCATATTGTGAAGCATTTATTGTGATGTATCAGTAAGATTGGTCGTTTGACCTAAATGCCATGAAACCTCGAACACGATAGCCCATATTGTGAAGGATTTTTTGTGATGTATGCAATTATCCAAGTTTATTATTTTTCCAGATACACAGGTTGGGAAACTTTAATTTGGTGGTTGCTTCACAAAACACCCCCTTTCGGCACCTCGAAAATGGAAAATGGATTTTTCGTGCGATGAGAAGGAAAAATTCCTGGTCAGTGCCTCTCCTCTCTCTGCTTGCGTGAAGAGTTCTCGGGCGGAGCTTCCGAAGATGTCTAAGACGGCCGGCCATCTAAGACATATTCGAGAAGCTCCGCCAGAGAGGCTCTTTCCTTCGAGGTCGCCGTCGTCGGGTTATATACCAGCTCACGGGAAGCTCTCTATGCTCTCCCTCCTTACCCTGAGCTACTGGTTGTTGGGTGTATACTAGCACCTTCCGAGCGGGACTCCTAGCTTGCTTGCGGGAAGAGTTACTCGGGCGAAGCTTCCGAAGATGTCTAAGATGGCCGGCCATCTAAGACATCTTCGAGAAACTTCGCCGGAGAAGCTCTTTCCTTCTTGGTCGTTGCCTCTCCTCTCTCTGCTCTCGGGCTGCTCTCTCTACTGTCCTTGGAGGGGCTATATATAGCAGTGTGCCTCCAGATAATCCCCCCCAGATGAGGCCATCCCAGATAAGGCAAACACGAGATAAGCCTCCCCTGGATTTAGCCCCCCCCCCCATCTTTAGCACCGGTTCCAGCCAGGAACCGGGATAAAAGGGGTATATAAACTAATCCACCATCTTTAGCACCGGTTCCAGCCAGGAACCGGGATAAAAGGGGTATATAAACTAATCCACCATCTTTAGCACCGGTTCCAGCCAGGAACCAGGATAAAAGGGGTATATAAACTAATCCACCATCTTTAGCACCGGTTCCAGCCAGGAACCGGGATAATAGGGGTATATAAACTAATCCACCAGATTTAGCACCGGTTCCAGGCAGGAACCGGGATAAAGGGGTATATAAACTAATCCACCAGATTTAGCACCGGTTCCAGCCAGGAACCGGGATAAAAGGGGTATATAAACTAATCCACCAGATTTAGCACCGGTTCCATCCAGGAACCGGGATAAAAGGGGGTATATAAACTAATCCACCATCTTTACACTACAAGGATTCCGGTGTATTGCAACAAAAATTATTGCGACGGTCATGTTTTGTTGCAATAAGATGCACTATTACCACCAAATCCCCGTTTGTGGTAATAGACTCCACATATTGCCACATTTTAATTTTGTCGCGCCAAGTACCCTTTTTGTTGGAATAGAGGACACATATTGCAACAAAACGCATTGGCATTGTAATATGGTGGTGATATTGCGACGATAATGCTTTGTTGTGTGAAGTATTCATCATGTTGCAATAGAGACTAGGTAATGCAACAAAACGCAAAATTCGTGGAAATATTCAGAAAGATATTACAACATTTTTCTCATGTTGCATTAGTCGGGAGCTGGAGCAGCGCCTAATCATCGCCGAGCGCGACGAGGCCCTCCGCCTCGAGTGGGCGCGGCAATTCCCTGAAGATGTCGCCGCCACGGAAGCCTTCTACGCGCAGAAGGAGGAGGAGAAGGCGGCGTCGAAGACGAAGAAGAAGGCGAGCCGCAACAAGCGCCGTGGGGAGTCTACGGCGAGGAAGGCGGCGAGGGCAGAGAAGGCGGCAAGGAAGGTGGAGGTGAAGAAAAACGGCGCAGGGCCGTCCACCATCGTCCTCTCCTCCTCTTCGTCCTTCGAGTGGACTTCGACGCCGGTGTCGGAGACGACTCCGAGCTCCCACTCCTCGGACTACGACTGGGACTCGGTGTAGACTTCGAGTGTAGTTTAAAATGTCGCTAAATGTTGAACTTTCAAATATTTCGTAATTTTTCGTGTTTTATTTGTTTTGTTTAATTTATATTTTGAACAAAAACGAAGCAACTAGCCGTTCGGGCCGCGCCGCGCGCTGCATAGGAGCACTTTTGCCGCCCGAGCACGCGCGGCAAAATGGCGCTTCCGGCGGGGCAACTTTCGCGCCAACGCGCGGCATCGGTTTACAGCGCGTTGCAAACTACATATATCGCGCCGATTTTTGGAGCTTCTGTTGGAGATGCTCTTCATAACCCAATGTCTGACAGCATATTGTGTGGCCTTTAAGTTTAGCGATGGACTGCATTTTTTTTGCGAATCGATGGACTGCATGTTATTAGTATATTAATATGTCACTACCTTGTTTAGCCGGACCGACAAAATTGAAGCCTAAATTGTAGCGCATGCCAAAAAAATAACGGGCCCACCTATTTTTGCTGAAAACTGAGCGCGAAGTGAAAAACGGCCCGCCAAACTAATCCCTGATATATAGTCTTGTACCCGACCTAAGACTCCCCAAATTTCCCCACGCACAAGATCCTATCCATGGCGGCGGCGAGCCCGACCCCTGGCTTTGCTGATGCCGCCATCCGTGCCCCCTCGCTTGACTGATGCCGTTCGTCCGCTTCATTGACCAACGACCACAACGATTTCTGGATCGGAAGTGTGATCCCCATCAAAGGTACGTACACCTCTTCTCTGACTGGGAAAGATTTCTGCATCGGTGTGAGAATTGAGACCCCCTTCTTCTCTACATCCTCCTTACTAGAGATCCCATATTAAGTACGTACACCTCTTTTCTGGCTGGGGAAGATTTCTGCATCGGAAGTGTGAATTAGTTTTTGCAAAAAAAAATGTTCACTGGAATTAGGGTACCTTATTGGCAGCATCGATAGGGGTCCATCCCTCTTTTATTGTATTGTTCACTTGAATTCAGAACTGAAGCAGCTATTGTTACAGGTCTCATTGAGAACTTTGCCCGATTTGAAGTTTTGTACGTTTCATCTGCTGTTTTAACAGTTTTTTTTTCATATCCTTTAATCTAATTTTAAACTGTAGATCGCTGTCATCTATGTCAACATCAAAGGGGTGATAAGGAAGCTATCTTCCGAGATGCAATCTCACAATATGGACGATTATACCATGATAATGTAATTTCTGCTTTATCACTTTCATTAGAGTATGTCCATTGTTTTGTTTCCTGACAAATGTTTATCTATTGGTTGTTTGCTACTATAACTAAATTCTGTGGAAAATTTCCGTAGATCCCCAAATCATACAGGTATTTATATATGCTGTATGGCGAAAGTTGTTGCCTTTGAATCCATGGATGTAATTGCTATCCTTAGTGGCATAGTAGATGAATTTCTTGATGCAAATCATGTGCTCCTTTGTTTACAAAAATAGTTATTGTTTTCTTATTTTTAATCAAATGTTTTTTCTAAGGTGAATGGAGTAGAACATATCAAGATGACCATTTTACAGAATAATGGCATGCTCTTAAAAGTACTTATGATATCTGCAACTTGTGTTATTCCCACTTATCAATCTAACCAATACAGTGTAATAAAACAAGCTTGTGTGACCCCTAATATTACTAGGATATGCTATTTGTACATTTCATTATGTATACAGGCTCATCTTTCATGGAGTTAATCTCGAGTTCACATAATTGCTACTACATTTATATGATATGTTATTATTTTCTCTTTTGTTTTGCAGTACGCTCTTCTGAAAGATCTGGCGATACTATTCTCACTGTGGGTCTCAATAGATCAGGAAGACTTCCTATAGTCGAACATCAGATTTGGACATGTTAGGCAAAATATTATAAGGAATACATATAGGATTAGTAGTATATTATATTTTTACGTTGAATTGTAAATTGTCTATTGTCTAAGCAATTTACATGTATCGGATGGTATTTCAGTAATAAATATTGAATTATTTGTCACTACATTCATATTGTATTCTATCATTTTTTTGTATTGTGGTATGGTTCTCTCGCAAGAAAAAAAAATCAAATTATCTTGCCACAAGGGTAGTGATTGCTGGCAAAATAACTAATGCCACAAAAACAAGGATTGTTGTCATAGTTTAATTTATTGCCACGGAAGAGAATATGCCATGAAATGAGCGTCGTTGACATAGGTTATTGCCACAAATGTCTATCACCACGAGCTATCAGTCGCCACGATTGGTTACGTGTTGCATTAAACTATCTCAACAAACCATATTGTGGCATTAAGTGAGTGGTGCCACGGGGAAAAATGTTGCAATTTTCCACATGATTGTAGCAATAGCACACATTATTGCCATGATTGCATTTTTGTGGCAATAACCTATTACCATGTGTTCAATTGCAACGGTTGCCAACGAATGTCATTTCGTGGCAATAGATACATATTGCCACAATTCAGTATGTATTGCGACAAAGAATTTTGTTGCAATAGACCCAAATCCTTGTAGTGTTAGCACCGGTTCCAGCCAGGAACCGGGATAAAAGGGGTATATAAACTAACGACAACGACTTTATTGAAATTTAACAAGATACATTAACTAAACTTAAACTAAAACAACGACAACGACTTTATTGAAATTTAACATTAACTAAATTTAAACTAAGATAATAACTTCTACTAGTTCTTCCGCGTATCCGCTGCTGCCCTCGTGGCTGCTGCCTCCTGCCGCAACTCCTCCTCACGATGACGCTTATGCATCTCCTCACTATCCAGATCCGCCACATGCGTCCGCTTATGCAGCTCCTGGAGACTCTGCCTCTCAAATGCTTCTATGGTAGCCGCTAGCGCCGCCTCCTCCCACTCCTCTATCTCTGTGAGCTGCGGGTCCACCCCATCCGCTGCTGCCCTCCTGGCTGCCGCTTCCTGCCGCTGCAGCTCTTCCCACTCCTCTATCTCTGTGAGCTGCGGGTCCACCTCCACCAGCGGCGGGTGCAGCTTTGGGGGCATTGTGAAATGGGCTAGGGTTCGGTGATGAGTGAAGAGGGAGAGACGGGGACGTACTATTTATAGAGGGTCTGTAGGCGGGAAGTCTCCGTGCTGCGTCGCGTGGCAGGAAATATCTCGCGCGGCGTCGTGTGGCAGAAAAATAACTTGCGCGGCGTCGTGTGACGGGAACCTATCATGCGTGGCGTCGTGGTGGGAACCTATCCCGCGCGAAACACTGAAAAAGGCGGGAAAACCCCAAAAGGCAGCCACAATATGGGCCTTTTGCACCGGTTCGTGGCTGGATTCGGTGCAAAAGGGTCTTTTGCACTGGTTCCAGCCACGAACCGGTGCAAAAGGCCCCGACTACTAAACTTCCGCGCGCGCCCACCTTCTTCTCCAATTTCATTCGCGCGAAGAAGTGTATACACGCCGGCAGGCTGCCCAAATTTGGAGCCACGCCGCCGCCGTCCGGCCACCTCCCGCGCCGCCGCCTCATCCGCTCGTCCGCGTGCGCCGCCTCCGCTCGTCCGCGCCGTTCGCCCCAACCTCCTCCTCGCAGACGCTGCCCATGCGCGCTGCCGGTGCCCGCGACCGCCCGCGCCGCCGCCCCGCGCCGCCTTCTTCTCCGGCCCGGCCGCCGGCAAGGAAAGGTGAGGCGCCGGCCGCCCCAAAAATCCCCTTTTTTACTTTTTTGTTTTAATTAGTTATATCAATTTAGTTAGATAAAGTTTTTGTTTTAATTAGTTAGATCAATTTAGTTAGATCAAATTAGTTATATCAATTTAGTTAGATAGTAGTGAAATTTAGAAATTTTAGTTAGATTTATTTAATAAATTTTAGTTAGATAAGTTTTTGTTAGATAAAAAGTAGTGAAAATTTAGTTAGATCAATTCAGTTAGATAATTTTTTTTGTTTTAATTAGTTTTTTGTTTTAATTAGTTTGATCAATTTGGTTAGATCAATTTGTTAGATAAAATGTATCTGTTAGAAAAAAGTAGTAATATTTGTTACTAATATATATTCATAAGTACTTTATTCATGTATTGAGCATTATTCTTAATTACTGCTTCGTTGTGTTTAAAGCATTAGAAGAACCCTGATGTCTACGCACGCTTCTATTCTTGTAGACAGTGTTGGGCCTCTAAGAGCAGAGGTTTGTAGAACAACAGCAAGTTTCCCTTAAGTGAATCACCCAAGGTTTATCGAACTCAGGGAGGTAGCGATCAAAGATATCCCTCTCAAGCAACCCTGCAATTAAGATACAAGAAGTATCTTGTGTCCCCAACACACCTAATACACTTGTCAGATGTATAGGTGCACTAGTTCGGCGAAGAGATAGTGAAATACAAGTAATATGGATGATTATAAGTAGTAATTGCAATCTGAAATAAAAATGGCAGCAAGCAAACATGTAGCAGAATTTGTTGGAAACGGTGTTTCAATGCTTAGAAACAAGGCCTAGGGATCATACTTTCACTAGTGGACACTCTCAACAATGATCACATAATTGAATAAATAAATAACTTCTCTTTACTTGTGCTACTCTGAATTACTCTCCTATTGGAATCACTAATCATCACGTAGCGACTACAAAAGATCCACTCAAAGTTCATCAAGTACTTGACAAACACCACTCATAGGGATATCCTCATCAAATCATAATCCAAGATAATACCATTGCAATTTAGACCGAGTACTAACATAGCGTACACACTGTCAACAATAGCTATGAAAGGGGGAATAGATCACATCAATACTATCATAGTAATAGTTAACTTCATAATCCACAAGAGATTACAATCATAGCCTATGCCAAGTACTACATGATGCACACACTGTCCTCTTTACATCATGGAGGAGGAATAAACTACTTTAATAACATCACTAGAGTAGTGATAACCCACAAGTATAGGGGATCGCAACAGTCTTCGAGGGAAGTAAAACCCAAATTTATTGATTCGACACAAGGGGAGGTAAAGAATACTTATAAGCCTTAAAAACTGAGTCGTCAATTCAGCTGCACCTGGAAAAGCACTAGTAACAGGGGTGATGTGAAAGCAGCAGTAATATGGGAGCAATAGTAAAAGTAACACAACAGCAGTAGCAGTAATATGAGAGCAATGGCACCAGAAAATAGTTGATACTACTTCCAATGTTATATAGAACGAGTATATGATGATGAGAGATGGACCGGGGTTCCCAGCTATCTACACTAGTGGTAACTCTCCAATAACAAGTGTTGGGTGAACAAATTACAGTTGGGCAATTAATAGGACTGAAATAGCATTAAGACAGAACATCAAGATTATTAATCATGTAGGCATGTTTTCCATATATAGTCATACGTGCTCGCAATGAGAAACTTGCATAACATCTTTTGTCCTACCAGCCGGTGGCAGCCGGGCCTCTAGGGAATCTACTGGAAATTAAAGTACTCCTTTTAATAGAGCACCGGAGCAAAGCATTAACACTCCGTGAAAACATGTGATCCTCATATCTAAGCCTTCCCCTCCAGATTGTCCCAATTTCGTCACTTTGGGGCCTTTGGTTCCGGACATAGACATGTGCATACAACTTGTAGATACAATCTAAGCAATAAGTATAGAGCTTAAATCTAAGATCATGCCACTCGGGCCCTAGTGACAAACATTAAACACAACAAGATTGCAGCAAAAATAACTTCACAAACTTTATAGATAGCATAATCATAATGTAACAATCCATCGGATCCCGACAAACACAACACCGATTACATCAGATGAATCTCAATCATGTAAGGCAGCTCATGAGATCATTGTATTGAAGTACATGGGGGAGAGAGTACCAACTAGCTACAGCTAGAACCCGTAGTCCATGGGGGAACTACTCACGGAGCATGATGGAGGCGGTGGCGTCGATGGAGATGGCTTCCGGGGGCACTTCCCCGTCCCGGCAGGGTGCCGGAACAGAGACTTTTGTCCCCCGAAACGGAGTTTCGCGATGGTGGCGGCGCCCCTGGAGTCTTTCTGGAGTTTTTTTCAATTGGTATCGAAGATTTAGGTCACCAGGGCTTAAATAGGCGAAGAGTCGGAGTCGGAGGGGCCACGGGGCCTCCTCACACTAGGGCGGCGCGCCCCCCTTGGGCCGCGCCGACCACACGTGTGGGGCCCCCAGGGCTCCCCTCTGGTCCCCCTTTGACTTTCTGGAAGGTTCCGGGAAAAATAAGATGTTGGGTCTTCGTTTTGTCGAATTCCGAGAATATTGCCCGAACAACCTTTCTGGAACCAAAAACAACACAAAGCAGCAACTGGCCCTTCGGCATCTCGTTAATAGGTTAGTTCCGGAAAATGCATAAAAACATTATAAAGTGCAAGCAAAACATGTAAGTATTGTCATAAAACAAGCATGGAACATCAGAAATTATAGGTACGTTGGAGACGTATCAGCATCCCCAAGCTTAGTTCCTGCTCGCCCTCGAGTAGGTAAACGATAAAAAGAGTAATTTCTGTAGTGACATGCTACTTACATAAACTTGATCATACTATTATAAATCATATGAGATGAATTCAGTGACTCAAGGCAATGATCTATAGTTGCTAACAAATAGATAACATATAGCAAAACTTTTCATGAATAGTACTTTCAAGACAAGCATCAAAAGTCTCGCATAAGAGTTAACTCATATAGCAATAAATTCAAAGTAAAGGCATTGAAGCAACAAAGAGGAAGATTTAAGTTTCAGCGGTTGCTTTCAACTTTCAACATGTATATCTCATGGATAATGGTCAACACAAAGTAATATGATGAATGCAAATAAGAAAGTATGTAAGAATCAATGCACAGTTGACACAAGTGTTTGCTCCTAAGATGGAAGGAAGTAGGTAAACTGACTCAACATAAAGTAAAAGAAAGGCCCTTCGCAGAGGGAAGCGGTGGATTAAATCATGTGCTAGAGCTTTTTAAGTTTTGAAATCATATAGAGAGCATAAAAGTAAAGTTTTGAGAGGTGTTTGTTGTTGTCAACGAATGGTAGTGGGCACTCTAACTACCTTATCAACCAGACTTTCAAGAGCGGCTCCCATGAAGGACGTTATCTCTACCAGCAAGGTAAATCATCCCTCTTCTCTTTTGTTTACACATGTATTTTAGTTTTTATTTATGGATGACACTCCTCCCAACCTTTTGCTTTAACAAGCCATGGCTAACCGAATCCTCGGGTGGCTTACATCATTCACATACCATGAAGGAGTGTCTATTTGCAAAATTAAGTTGCTTACTGATGAATCAGGGAAAAACACGTGAAGAGAATTATTATTGGTGAAGGTTAATTAATTGGGGCTGGGAACCCCATTGCCAGCTCTTTTTGCAAAATTATTGGATAAGCGGATGAGCCACTAGTCCATTGGTGAAAGTCTGTCAGGAGTAAATGACAAGATTGAAAGATAAACACCACATACTTCCTCATGAGCTATAAAACATCAACACAATTTGAGAAGCATTTTGAAGGTTTAAAGGTAGCACATGAAGTATTTACTTGGAATGGCAGGAAATACCACATAGTAGGTAGATATGGTGGACACAAATGGCATAGGTTTTGGCTCAAGGTTTTGGATGCACGAGAAGCATTCCCTCTCAGTACAAGGCTTTGGGCTAGCAAGGTTGTTTGAAGCAAACTCAAGTATAAAAGGTGCAGCAAAGCTCACATATGAACGTATTGTAACTATTATAAGACTTTACATTGTATCCTTGTTGTTCAAACACCTTAATCAGAAAATATCTAGACTCTAGAGATCAATCATGCAAACCAAATTTTAACAAGCTCTATGTAGTTCTTCATCAATGGGTGCAAAGTACATGATGCAAGAGCCTAAACATGATCTATATGAGCACAACAATTGCCAAGTATCAAATTATTCAAGACATTATACCAATTACCACATGAAGCATTTTCTGTTTCCAGCCAAATAGCAATTAACGAAGCGGTTTTCAACTCCGCCATGAACATTAAAGATAGAACTAAGAACACCAGTGTTCATATGAAACAGCCGAGCGTGTCTCTCTCCCACACAAGCATGAATTTATTCAGAGAATGAAAATAACAAAAACGAAAATAAAAGCACACAGACGCTCCAAGTAAAGCACATGAGATGTGATGGAATAAAAATATAGTTTCACTAGAGGTGACTCGATAAGTTGTCGATGAAGAAGGGGATGCCTTGGGCATCCCCAAGCTTAGATGCTTGAGTATTCTTGAAATATGCAGGGATGAACCACGGGGGCATCCCCAACTTAGACTTTTCACTCTTCTTGATCATATTGTATCATCCTCCTCTCTTGACCCTTGAAAACTTTCTCCACACCAAACTCAAAACAAACTCATTAGAGGGTTAGTGCATAATCAAAAATTCAGATGTTCAGAGGTGACACAATCATTCTTAACACTTCTGGACATTGCACAAAGCTACTGGAAGTTAATGGAACAAAGAAATCCATCCAACACAGCAAAAGAGGCAATGCGAAATAAAAGACAGAATCTGTCAAAACAGAACAGTCCGTAAAGACGAATTTTTTAGAGGCACCAGACTTGCTCAGATGAAAATGCTCAAATTGAATGAAAGTTGCGTACATATCTAAGGATCACGCACGTAAATTGGTATATTTTTCTGAGTTACCTACAGAGAGGCATATTGAAATTCGTGACAGCAAGAAATCTGTTTCTGCGCAGCAATCCAAATCTAGTATTGACTTTACTACAAAGACTTTACTTGGCACAACAATGCAATAAAATAAAGATAAGGAGAGGTTGCTACAGTAGTAACAACTTCCAAGACTCAAATACAAAACAAAATTGCTGTAGTAAAATAAAGACATGGGTTATCTCCCAGGAAGTGCTTTCTTTATAGCCATTAAGATGGGCTCAGCAGTTTTAATGATGCGCTCGCAAGAAATAAGAGTTGAAGCAAAAGAGAGCATCAAGAATAAAATTCAAAACAAATTTAAGCCTAACCCACTTCCTATGAAAAGGAATCTTGTAAATAAACAAGTCATGTAGGCATAATGCAACAAGCATAGAAAGGCAACACAAGCACAATTTCAAGATTTTCAGCATATAGAGAGGTGTTTTTAGTAACATGAAAACTTCTACAACCATATTTTCCTCTCTCATAATAACTTTCAGTGGCTTCATGAACAAACTCAACAACATAACTATCACATACAACATGCTTTTCATGATTCACAAACCCATAATTTTTATCAAGCTCAGAAATAATAGGATTAAAACTTTCAAACCCAGTTTTATCAATAATGTAGCAAGATGATTGATCAATCTCAATAGATATGGGACTCATAGATAAATTCAAGAACTCTCCAATCCCATTTTCATTAGTAGTACAATTAATAGTATCAAGTAACATAGGACCATCATCTAGAGATTTATCATAAACATTTGCCAAGCAAAACTCTTTAGTACCATGCATTTCGACATCAGGAACAAACAAAGCATTATCATAAAATTTATCGAAGTAGCATGGGTTATCATAGATAACAGTAGCATAATTATTCTCGCAAGTTTTACTCATAGGGAATATTTCAAGAGAATCCACAGGAACATAACATTCATTCTCCTTTGGTAAGCATGGAGGACAATCAAATAGTGTAAGAGATAAAGAGTTACTCTCATTAGAAGGTCGGCATGGGTAACTAATCCATTCTTCCTCCTTTTGTTCATCACTCTCCTCTTCTTTTTCATCCAATGAGCTTTCAGGTTCATCAATTTCTTCTTCCACTGGTTCCTGCAAATTGTGAGTGCATTCTTGTGCATTAATGAGTCTCTCTTTATAATCAATGATATAAGGATTATCACTGTAGCTTTCTACGCAAAAATTAAGGATAGAAGAGACATATTCTTTAAGGTCCTTACAAACAGCACAAGTTTCATAATTTTTTAGCAATGAAGGATTCTATTTCAGAAGCTCCCATAAACAAAACAAATTGTTCTACTTCTTCGAACCCAAAATGAATATAGCAATTCCAATTATAGTTCTTAATTAAAACTTCCTCACTAAAGCCACATTGAAATTTAAGATGTTTAGTATCCTGTTTAGAGCAACAGTTTATATCATGGCGTTTAAGCAAGATTTTAGCAATTGTATTCAGTTTTTCTATCATAGCACTCATAACTTTTCCAGTTCTTGATTCTCTATAATTATTATATAATTCTATAAGCTCCAAATGAAGGGGTTCGTAGCATAGAAAACAAAATTTTTCCTACCGCAAGACGAATAAATCCAAGATCCAATCTATGGAAAAACACCAAGATCTAATCTACTAGATTGAAGCAACGAGAAAGGTTGGATCCACATACCCTTGTAGATCGCTAAGCGGAAACGAGATCGGATCTCGTGGGTGATGTAGTCGTACACTTGCCGATCTCAAGATCGCGATGACGATCCCTCCGACGCCGCAAACGGGCAGCACCTCCGTACTCGGTCACACGTACAGCTCAATGAAGACACCTCCTCCTTGTTCCGAGCAAGCGGGGAGATGTGGTAGATGGGATCTATTCCAAGACAGCACGACGGTGTGGTGGTGGTGGAGAGTTTGCACGGACAGGGCTTCGCCTGTTCGCGTTGGATGGAAGAAACTAGGCAGAAGGAGAAGCAAACGGAGCAAAGCTGCAGCACACAAAAAATCTCATTGTACCGTACGCGCCTATCCTTTTATAGGCGCCCACGATCAGCCAATTGCGTGCAAGCCAAGCAAACCATGTTTTGCCGATTTTACAAGCAATCGATCGATCCGATCGATCGGCCGCCGTACGTGCAAACGATGCCTTGGCCTTTGCTTGCTTGCATGGATGGCCCAAGGCACTCACAGCGTGGCTCAAGGCTAAGGCCTTGGCTCCGGCGCTCGTGAGAGCACCGCGCCGGCTCAGCCCGGCCACCTCTTTTTTTTTCTTTTCCTTCTTTTCTTTAATAGTCTGTCTACATGAGCTACTAAATTGGCCCATTAACAAAACTACTCATAGACTACTTTTAGTCTTATATTTATTTCTATTAAATAAATATATATTAATATTTACTAATTCAATTAATTAATAAATTATTAATCATCTTCCCGGAACAATTCCGCAACTCTCCAAAACTATTTCTTTAATCCCAAAACTACCCCTAGCAACATCGCAACCTTAAGTGTGTCACCCTACGGTTCGAGAATGTGCAGACATGACCGAGACTTCTCTCCGATCAATAATCATCAGCGGGATCTGGAGATCCGTAATGACTCCTACATATTCAACGATGAACTATGTGATCGAATGAACCATATACATACGATGTCAATTTCCCTTTGTCACACGATATTTTACTTATCCGAGGTTTGATCATCGGTATCTCCATACCTTGTTCAACCTCGTTACTGACAAGTACTCTTTACTCGTACATCGCAGTATATCATCTCTTATGATCAAATCATATGCTTGCAAGCTAATCGGACGACATTCCACCGAGAGGGCCCGGAGTATATCTATCCGTCATCGGATGGACAAATCCCACTATTGATCCATATGCCTCAACTCACACTTTCCAAATACTTAATCCCATCTTTATAACCACCCATTTACGCAATGGCGTTTGATGTAATCAAAGTACCCTTCCGGTGTAAGTGATTTATATGATCTCATGGTCGAAGGACTAAGACAACTATGTATCGAAAGCTTATAGCAAATTGAACTTAATGACTTGATCTTATGCTACGCTCATTTGGGTGTGTGTCCATTATATCATTCAACTAATGATATAACCTTGTTATTAATAACATCCAATGTTCATGATCACGAAACCATGATCATCCATTAATCAACAAGCTAGTTATACAAGAGGCTTACTAGGGACTCCTTGTTGTTTACATAACACACATGTACCAATGTTTCGGTTAATACAATTATAGCATGGTATGCAAACATTTATCATAAACACAAAGATATTATAATAACCACTTTATTATTGCCTCTTGGGCATATCTCCAACAAGTCTCCCACTTGCACTAGAGTCAATAATCTAGATTACATTGTAAGGTACCTAACACCCATAGCATTCGGTGTTGGTCATGCTTTGCCCTAGGGAGAGCTTTAGTCAACGGATCCGCAACATTCAGATCCGTGTGTACTTTGCAAATCTCTACTTCACCATCTTCGATGTACTCGCGAATCGAATGAAAACGCAGCTTGATATGCTTCAGCTTCTTGTGTGACCTTGGTTCCTTTGCATTGGCGATGGCACCCGTGTTGTCACAATAAATGACTAACGGGTCCAATGCACTAGGAACCACACCAAGCTCAACAATGAACCTCTTCATCCATACCGCTTCCGATGAAGCCTCTGAAGCCGCTATATATTCAGATTCTCGTTGAAGATTTCGCCACCGTGCACCGCTTGGAACCGCTCCAGCTCATCGCCGCACCATTCAATATAAACACGTACCCAGACCGAGACTTAGAGTCATCAGGATCAGTGTTCCAACTTGCATCGGTGTAACTGGTTACAACGAGCTCTTGGTCACCGCCATAACAAAGAAACATATCCTTAGTCCTTTTCAAGTACTTCAGGATATTCTTGACCGTTGTCCAGTGTTCCATTCCTCGGATCACTTTGATATCTCGCCGGTCAAACTAACAACGATGTGCGATATCCGGTCTAGTACACAGCATGGCATACATGAGAGAGCCTACTGCCGAAGCATAGGGGATCTTGCTCATCCTCTCTCTTTCATCTGCCGTAGCTGGACCTTGAGTCTTACTCAAGACCTTACCTGGCAACATAGGCAAGAACCCTTTCTTGCTTTCATCCATTCTAAACTTCTTTAGAATCTTGTCCAGGTATGTACTCTGTGAAAGGCCTATTAGGCGTCTTGATCTATCTCTATAAATCTTGATGCCTAAAATGTATGCTGCTTCACCAAGGTCTTTCATTGAAAAGCACTTATTCAAATAACCTTTAACGCTGCTTAATAGTTCTATATCATTCCCAATCAATAATATGTCATCTACATATAATATCAGAACGCTACAGAGCTCCCACTCACTTTCTTGTAAATACAGGCCTCACCATGAGTCCGTATAAAACCGAAGTCTTTGATCACTCTATCAAAGCGTAGATTCCAACTCCGGATGCTTGCTTCATCCATAAATGGAACGCTGAAGTTTGCATACCTTGTCAGCATTTTCAGGATCGACAAAACCTTTGGGTTGTACCATATACAACTCTTCCTCAATATCACCATTGAGGAACGCCGTTTTTGACATCCATCTCGCCAAATCTCATAATCGAAAAATGCAGCTATTGCTAACAAAATCCTCACATACTTTAGCTTCGCTACAGGTGAGAAAGTCTCATCGTAGTCAACTCCTTGAATTTGTCGAAAACCCTTTGCGACAAGTCGAGCTTTATAGACAGTAATATTACCATCAACATCTGTTTTTCTCTTGAAGATCCATTTATTCTCGACAGCCTTGCGGCTATCGTGTAAGTCTACCAAAGTCCATACTTTGTTATCATACATGGATCCCATTTCGGATTTCATTGCTTCTTGCCATTTGTTGGAATCATGGCTCATCATCGCTTCTTCATACGTCGCAGGGTCCTCATCATTGTTGTCCACAATCATGACATTTAGACAGGGATCATACCAATCAGGAGTGGTACGTTCCCTCGTCGATCTGCGAGGTTCAGTAGCTTCCTCGTTCGAAGCTTCATGATCATCATCATTCGCTTCCTCTCCTATCGGTGTAGGCTGCGCAGAAACTTCTTCCGGCACTGCGCTACTCTGATCTATGAGAGAAGGTTCAGTAACCTCGTCGAGTTCTACTTTCCTTCTAAGCCACTTCTTTAGTGAGAAACTCCTTCTCAAGAAAGGATCCGTTCTTGGCAACAAAGATTTTGCCTTCGGATCCGTGATAGAAAGTGTACCCAATTGTTTCTTTAGGGTATCCTATGAAGACGCATTTCTCCGCTTTGGGTTCTAACTTGTCAGGCTGTAACTTCTTTACATAAGCTTCGCAACCCCAAACTTTAAGGAACGACAGCTTAGGTTTCTTCCCAAACCATAATTCATACGGTGTCGTTTCAACGGATTTAGATGGTGCCCTATTTAAAGTGAATGCGGCTGTCTCTAATGCATAACCCCAAAACGACAACGGCAAATCGGTAAGAGACATCATAGACCGAACCATATCTAAGAGAGTTCGATTACGATGTTCGGACACACCATTGCGCTCGTGGTGTTCCCGGCGGTGTCAATCGTGAAAGTATTCCGCATTTCTTTAAATGCATGCCAAACTCATAACTCGGATATTCGCTTCCACGATCGTAACGCGTAAACTTAATCTTCTTGTTACGTTGATTTTCTACTTCACTTTGGAATTCCTTGAACTTCTCGAAAGTCTCGGACTTATGTTTCATAAAGTAAATATACCCATATCTACTCGGATCATCCGTGAAAGTCGAACATAACGATAACCACCGCGCGATGCTACACTCATCGGTCCGCACACATCGGTATGTATGATTTCCAATAAATCTGTAGCTCGCTCCATTGTACCGGAAAATGGAGTCTTAGTCATTTTTCCCATTAGACATGCTTCGCATCCGTCAAGTGACTCAAAGTCAAGTGACTCAAGAAGTCCATCGGAATGGAGTTTCTTCATGCGTTTCACTCCAATATGACCAAGACGACAAGTGCCACATATAAGTAGAATTATCATTCAATTTAATTCGCTTAGCATCAATGTTATGAACATGTGTATCACTACTATCGAGATTTAACAAGAATAAACCATTCATCTCAGGTGCATGGCCATAAAAGACATTACTCATATAAATCGAACAACCATTATTCTCGGACTTAAATGAATAACCGTCTTGCATCAAACAAGATCCGGATATAATGTTCATGCTCAACGCAGTACCAAATAACAATTATTAAGGTTTAAAACTAATCCCGAAGGTAGATGTAGAGGGAGCGTGCCGACGGCGATCACATCGACTTTGGATCCATTTCCAACGCGCATCGTCACCTCGTCCCTCGCCAGGCTTCGTTTATTCCGTAGTTCCTGTTTCGAGTTACAAATGTGAGCAACCGAACCAGTATCAAATACCCGTGCACTACTACGAGAACCAAGAAGATAGACATCTATAACATGTATATCAAATATACCTTTCTTCTTGATGTTGCCGCTCTTCAGATCGGCCAAGTATTTGGAGCAATTACGCTTCGAGTGCCCCTTCCCCGGCAGTGATAGCACACAGTATCAGGCTTAGGACCAGCCTTAGGCTTCTCAGGAGGCGCCGCAACTTTCTTGCCGCCCTTCTTGAAGTTGCCCTTGTTAGGCTTGCCCTCGCTTCTTGAAACTCGGTGGTCTTGTTGACCATCAACACTTGGTTCTCCTTCTTTATTTCTACTTCAACGAGACTTCAGCATGGAGAAGAGTTCAGTGTAACTCTTTGTTCATGTTCTCGCATGTTGTAGTTCATCACGAAGTTCTTGTAACTTGGTGGCGGTGATTGGAGGACACGATGAATACCCAGCTTGTTAGGGATCATCATCCCCAAGTCATTGAGCTTCTTCGCATGCCCGGACATGACGAGCATGTGCTCACTAACGGAGCTGCCCTCTTCCATCATGCAGTAAAGAACTGCTTCGAGGCCTCATAGCTCTCCACGGCCGCATGAGTTTCAAAGATAAGTTTGAGCTCACGCATCATCTCACATGGGTCGTGGTGCTCAAAACGCTTTTGGAGCTCTGCCTCTAAGTTGCACAAGATGGCACACTGAACTTCGGAGTACCGAGTTGCCCGAGTCTCATAGACATTCCTAATGTCCTCGGACACTGGCAGAGGTGGTGGGGGACCTAGCGGTGCTTCGAGCACAAATTGCAGGTTTCCACCAGTGAGGAAAATCCTCACATGACGGAACCAGTCAGTGAAGTTGCTACCATTGCCCTTAAGCTTTTCTTTCTCTAGGAACTGGTTAAAATTGATGGAGGGGGGCGCCATGATCTACAACATATTTGCAAAGAGTTTAGACTAAGTTTATGATAAATTGAGTTCAATTTTAATTCTGAAATTAACTAGGTGAACTCCCACTTAAAACAACATCCCTCGCATTGTCTTAGTGATTACACGAACCAAATTCACTACACCAAGTCCGATCTTCACGAGAAAATATGTAGCTTCAAAGGCGAACACTCAAAGTGTTCATCATATCATTCATATGACTCATGCTCTACCTTTCGGTATCCCGTGTTCCGAGACCATGTCTGTACATGCTAGGCTCGTCAAGGCAACCTTGGTATCCGCGTGTGCAAATCTGGCTTGCACCCGTTGTATGCACATGTAGAGTCTATCACACCCGATCATCACGAGGTGCTTCGAAACGACAAGTCTTAGCAACGGTGCATACTAAGGATGAACACTTTATTATCTTGATATTTAGTGAGAGGGATCATCTTATAATGCTACCGTCGCGATCTAAGCAAAATAAGATGCATAAAAAGGATTAACATCACATGCAATTCATAATGTGTGATATGATATGGCCTTTCTTCTTGTGCTTTTGATCTCCATCTCCAAAGCACGGACATGATCTCCATCATCACCAGCATGGCGTCAAGGTCAGTGGCGCCGCTTCATGGTTGTCCATCACTTATAGCTACTATAACAACTACTTGAAATAAAGCTATTACATGATGAATAGACACGCAGGTCTTTAACAAAAAATAAAGACAACCATTAGGCTCCTGCCGGTTGCCATAATACAATAATGAACATCTCATACATCAAATATAATCATCATCACATCATGGCCATATCACATCACCAAACCCTGCAAAAACAAGTTAGACGCCTCTAATTTGGTTTGCATATTTTACGTGGTTTAGGGTTTTCGAGTAAGATCCAATCTACCTACGAACATGAACCACAACGGTGATACTAGTGTTGACAATAGAAGTGTAAATTACAATCTTCACTATGGTGGGAGAGACAGACACCCGCAAAGCCACTTATGCAATACAAGTTGCATGTCAAGCGTGGAGCAAGTCTCATGAGACGCGGTCATGTAAGGTTAGCCCGGGCCGCTTCATCCCACCATCCCACAAGAAGCAAAGTACACAAACTAAAGCAACAAGAGCATCACCGCCCACAAAACCATTGTGTTCTACTCGTGCAACAGATCTATGCATAGACATGGCTCTGATACCACTGAAGGGGTTCGTAGCATAGAAAACAAAATTTTTCCTACCGCAAGACGAATAAATCCAAGATCCAATCTATGGAAAAACACCAAGATCTAATCTACTAGATTGAAGCAACGAGAAAGGTTGGATCCACATACCCTTGTAGATCGCTAAGCGGAAACGAGATCGGATCTCGTGGGTGATGTAGTCGTACACTTGCCGATCTCAAGATCGCGATGACGATCCCTCCGACGCTGCAAACGGGCAGCACCTCCGTACTCGGTCACACGTACAGCTCAATGAAGACACCTCCTCCTTGTTCCAGCAAGCGGGGAGATGTGGTAGATGGGATCTATTCCAGCAGCACGACGGTGTGGTGGTGGTGAAGAGTTTGCACGGACAGGGTTTCGCCTGTTCGCGTTGGATGGAAGAAACTAGGCAGAAGGAGAAGCAAACGGAGCAAAGCTGCAGCACACAAAAAATCTCATTGTACCATACGCGCCTATCCTTTTATAGGCGCCCACGATCAGCCAATTGCGTGCAAGCCAAGCAAACCATGTTTTGCCGATTTTACAAGCAATCGATCGATCCGATCGATCGGCCGGCCGTACAGGCAAACGATGCCTTGGCCTTTGCTTGCTTGCATGGATGGCCCAAGGCACTCACAGCGTGGCTCAAGGCTAAGGCCTTGGCCTGGCGCTCGTGAGAGCACCGGCCGGCTCAGCCCGGCCACCTCTTTTTTTTTTCTTTTCCTTCTTTTCTTTAATAGTCTGTCTACATGAGCTACTAAATTGGCCCATTAACAAAACTACTCATAGACTACTTTTAGTCTTATATTTATTTCTATTAAATAAATATATATTAATATTTACTAATTCAATTAATTAATAAATTATTAATCATCTTCCCGGAACAATTCCGCAACTCTCCAAAACTATTTCTTTAATCCCAAAACTACCCCTAGCAACATCGCAACCTTAAGTGTGTCACCCTACGGTTCGAGAATGTGCAGACATGACCGAGACTCCTCTCCGATCAATAATCATCAGCGGGATCTGGAGATCCGTAATGACTCCTACATATTCAACGATGAACTATGTGATCGAATGAACCATATACATACGATGTCAATTTCCCTTTGTCACACGATATTTTACTTATCCGAGGTTTGATCATCGGTATCTCCATACCTTGTTCAACCTCGATTATCGACAAGTACTCTTTACTCGTACCGCGGTATATCATCTCTTATGATCAAATCATATGCTTGCAAGCTAATCAGACGACATTCCACCGAGAGGGCCCAGAGTATATCTATCCGTCATCAGGATGGACAAATCCCACTATTGATCCATATGCCTCAACTCACACTTTCCAAATACTTAATCCCATCTTTATAACCACCCATTTACGCAATGGCGTTTGATGTAATCAAAGTACCCTTCCGGTGTAAGTGATTTATATGATCTCATGGTCGAAGGACTAAGACAACTATGTATCGAAAGCTTATAGCAAATTGAACTTAATGACTTGATCTTATGCTACGCTCATTTGGGTGTGTGTCCATTATATCATTCAACTAATGATATAACCTTGTTATTAATAACATCCAATGTTCATGATCACGAAACCATGATCATCCATTAATCAACAAGCTAGTTATACAAGAGGCTTACTAGGGACTCCTTGTTGTTTACATAACACACATGTACCAATGTTTCGGTTAATACAATTATAGCATGGTATGCAAACATTTATCATAAACACAAAGATATTATAATAACCACTTTATTATTGCCTCTTGGGCATATCTCCAACACCAAATAGGTTGTAGGTTCTCCCATAATAGCAGTTTTTAATTTTTCGGTTTTTCAAATTTTTATGGAGTTTTGGGTATATAGGGAAAATAAAACAAGACAAAAAGAAACTAGACAAAAGTAAACTAAGCAAAATAAAACTAGGCAGAAATAAACTAAGCACAAATAAAATAGACAAAAGTAAACTAAGCAAAACAAAATAAAATAAGATAGAGATAGAGGTAGAGTGTACTCCCCAGGTGAACTTATGAGTAGAGCTATGCCTCCCCGGCAACGGCGCCAGAAAATAGTCTTGATAACCCACAAGTATAGAGGATCGCAACAGTCTTCGAGGGAAGTAAAACCCAAATTTATTGATTCGACAAAAGGGGAGGTAAAGAATACTTATAAGCCTTAACAACTGAGTCGTCAATTCAGCTGCACCTGGAAAAGCACTAGTAACAGGGATGATGTGAAAGCAGCAGTAATATGGGAGCAATAGTAAAAGTAACACAGCAGCAGTAGCGGTAATATGAGAGCAATGGCACCAGAAAATAGTTGATACTACTTCCAATGTCATATAGAACGAGTATATGATGATGAGAGATGGACCGGGGTTCCCAGCTATCTACACTAGTGGTAACTCTCCAATAACAAGTGTTGGATGAACAAATTACAGTTGGGCAATTGATAGGATTGAAATAGCATTAAGACAGAACATCAAGATTATTAATCATGTAGGCATGTTTTCCATATATAGTCATACGTGCTCGCAATGAGAAACTTGCATAACATCTTTTGTCCTACCAGCCGGTGGCAGCGGGCCTCTAGGGAATCTACTCGGAAATTAAGGTACTCCTTTTAATAGAGCACCGGAGCAAAGCATTAACACTCCGTGAAAACATGTGATCCTCATATCTAAGCCTTCCCCTCCAGCTTGTCCCAATTTCTGTCACTTTGGGGCCTTTGGTTCCGGACATAGACATGTGCATACAACTTGTAGATACAATCTAAGCAATAAGTATAGAGCTTAAATCTAAGATCATGCCACTCGGGCCCTAGTGACAAGCATTAAACACAACAAGATTGCAGCAACAATAACTTCACAAACTTTATAGATAGACTAATCATAATGTAACAATCCATCGGATCCCGACAAACACAACACCGATTACATCGGATGAATCTCAATCATGTAAGGCAGCTCATGAGATCATTGTATTGAAGTACATGGGGGAGAGAGTACCAACTAGCTACAGCTAGAACCCGTAGTCCATGGGGGAACTACTCACGGAGCATGATGGAGGCGGTGGCGTCGATGGAGATGGCTTCCGGGGGCACTTCCCCGTCCCGGCAGGGTGCCGGAACAGAGACTTCTGTCCCCCGAAACGGAGTTTCGCGATGGTGGCGGCGCCCCTGGAGTCTTTCTGGAGTTTTTTCAATTGGTATCGAAGATTTAGGTCACCAGGGCTTAAATAGGCGAAGAGTCGGAGTCGGAGGGGCCACGGGGCCTCCTCACACTAGGGCGGCGCGCCCCCCCTTGGGCCACCCCGACCACACGTGTGGGGCCCCCATGGCTCCCCTCTGGCCCCCCTTTGACTTTCTGGAAGGTTCCGGGAAAAATAAGATGTTGGGTCTTCGTTTCGTCGAATTCCGAGAATATTGCCCGAACACCCTTTCTGGAACCAAAAACAACAGAAAACAGCAACTGGCCCTTCGGCATCTCGTTAATAGGTTAGTTCCGGAAAATGCATAAAAACATTATAAAGTGCAAGAAAAACATGTAAGTATTATCATAAAACAAGCATGGAACATCAGAAATTATAGGTACGTTGGAGACGTATCAAGTAGCACATAGATTAATAGTGATACAAAGCTCATGATCACATAAAGATCACACCATGGGAGAGAGAGATGAACCACATAGCTACCGGTAGAGCCCTCAGCCTCGGGGGAGAACTACTCCCTCCTCATCATGGGAGACAGCAGCGGCGATGAAGATGGCGGTGGTGTCGATGGAGATGACTCCGGGGGCAATTCCCCATCCCGGCGGCGTGCCGAAACAGAGACTTCTGTCCCCCGAAACTTGTCTTCGCGATGGCGGCGGCAACGGAACTCTTCGTGGAATATGACTGGATGTTTTAGGGTTTTCGTGACGGGGAGAATATATAGGCCGAAGGGCGGCCTCGGAGGAGCCAGGGGGTGGCCTCCCCACCTGGTGGCGCGGCCAGGGCTGGGCCTGCGCCCCCCTATGGTGTGGGCCCCCTGCTGGCCGCCTCCGACTCTCCTTCGATGTTCTGGAAGGCTCCGTGGAAAATAAGACCGTGGGCTTTTGTTTCGTCCAATTCCGAGAATATTTCCCGTGTAGGATTTGTGAAACCAAAAACAGCAGAAAACAGGAACTGGCGCTTCGGCATCTTGTTAATAGGTTAGTACCGGAAAATGCATCAAAATGATATAAAGTGTATATAAAACATGTGAGTATTGTCATAAAACTAGCATGGAACATAAGAAATTTAAGATACGTTTGAGACGTATGAAGCATCCCCAAGCTTAGTTCCTACTCGCCCTCGAGTAGGTAAACGATAACAAGGATAATTTCTGAAGTGACATGCTACTATCATAATCTTGATCAATACTATTGTAAAGCATATGAGATGAATGAAGTGATTCAAAGCAATGGTAAAGATAATGATTAAACAACTGAATCATATAGCAAAGACTTTTCATGAATAGTACTTTCAAGACAAGCATCAATAAGTCTTACATAAGAGTTAACTCATAAAGCAATAGATTCTTAATAGAAGGTTTTGAAGCAACACAAAGGAAGATTTAAGTTTCAGCAGTTGCTTTCAAATTTCAACATGTATATCTCATGGATAATTGTCAACACAAAGTAATATAATAAGTGCAAATAAGCAAGTATGTAAGAATCAATGCACACAGTTGACACAAGTGTTTGCTTCTAAGATGGAAAGAAGTAGGTAAACTGACTCAATATAAAGTAAAAGAAAGGCCCTTCGCGGAAGGAAGCAGGGATTACTCATGTGCTAGAGCTTTTTATTTTGAAAACATGGAAATAATTTTGTCAACAGTAGTAATAATTCATATGTGTTATGCATAAAACCTCCTATAAGTTGCAAACCTCATGCATCGAATACTAATAGTGCTCGCACCTTGTCCTAGTTAGCTTGGATTTCCATGGATTATCATTGCATTACATATGTTTCAACCAAGTGTCACAAAGGGGTACCTCTATGCCACCTGTACAAAGGTCCAAGAAGATAGATCGCATTTGATTTCTCAATTTTGATAGATCTCAACTTGAGGACATCCATACCGGGACAACATAGAAAACAGATAATGGACTCCTCTTTAATGCTTAAGCATTCAACAACAGATAATATTCTCATAAGAGATTTGAGGATTAATGTCCAAGCTGAAACTTCCACCATGATACATGGCTTTGGTTGGCGGCCCAATGTTCTTCTCTAACAATATGCATACTCGAACCATTTAACTCATGGCAAATCTCCCTTACTTCAGACAAGACGAACATGCATAGCAACTCACATGATATTCAACAAAGGTGTGACAGGTTGATGACGTCCCCAGAAACATGGTTACCGCTCAACAAGCAACTTATAAGAACTAAGATACATAAGCGACATATTCTTTAACACAATAGTTTTTTAGGCTATTTTCCCATGAGCTATGTATTGCAAAGACAACGAATGAATTTTTTTAAAAGGTAGCACGCAAGCAATTTACTTTGGAATGGCAGAAAAATACCACATAGTAGGTAGTTATGGTGGACACAAATGGCATAAGTTTTGGCTCAAGGTTTTGGATGCACGAGAAGCATTCCCTCTCAGTACAAGGCTTTGGATAGCAAGGTTGTTTGAAGCAAACAAAAGTATGAACCGGTACAACAAAACTTACATAAGAACATATTGCAAGCATTATAAGACTCTACAATGTCTTCCTTGTTGTTCAAACACTTTTACCAGAAAATATCTAGACTTTAGAGAGACCAATCATGCAAACCAAATTTCAACAAGCTCTACGGTAGTTCTCCACTAATAGGTTTAAACCACATGATGCAAGAGCTTAAACATGATCTAATTTGAGAGCTCAAAACAATTGCCAAGCATCAAATTATTCAAGAAAATGTACCAACTACCACATGAAGCATTTTCTGTTTCCAACCAAATAGCAATAAATGAAGCGACTTTCAACTTTCGCCATGAACATTAAAAGTAAACTAAGAACACCAGTGTTCAATATGAAAAAGCGGAGCGTGTCTCTCTCCCACACAAGGAATGCTAGGATCCGATTTATTCAGAGAATGAAAATAACAAAACGAAAATAAAAGCACAAAGACACTCCAAGTAAAGCACATAAGATGTGACGGAATAAAAATATAGTTTCACTAGAGGTGACCTGATAAATTGTTGATGAAGAAGGGGATGCCTTGGGCATCCCCACGCTTAGATGCTTGAGTCTTATCGAAATATGCAGGGATGAACCATGGGGGCATCCCCAAGCTTGTACTTTTCACTCTTCTTGATCATATTATATCATCCTCCTCTCTTGATCCTTGAAAACTTACTTCACACCAAACTCAAAACAATCTCATTAGAGGGTTAGTGCATAATCAAAAATTCACATGTTCAGCGAGGACACAATCATTACCAACACTTCTGGATATTACCCAAGGCTACTGAAAGTTAATGGAGCAAAGAAATCCACTCAACACAGTAAAAGAGGCAATGTGAAATAAAAGACAGAATCTATCAAAACAGAACCGTTCGTAAAGATGAATTTTTTCGAGACACATAACATGCTCAGATGAAGAAGCTCAAATTGAATGAAAGTTGCATACATATCTGAGGATTACTCATGAATTTTTGTAGAATTGTTAGGTTCTCCTACAGACAGATCTACTCAAATTTGTGACGGCTAAAAATCTGTTTCTGCGCAGGAATCCAAATCTAGTATCAACCTTCTATCAAAGACTTTACTTGGCACAACAATGCAATAAAATAAAGATAAGGAGAGGTTGCTACAGTAGTAACAACTTCCAAGACACAATAAAACAGTAGCAAAATAAAAACATGGGTTATCTCCCAAGAAGTGCTTTCTTTATAGCCATTAAGATGCATGGGCTCAGTAATTTTAATGATGCTCGCGCAAGAAATAAGAGTTGAAGCAAAAGAGAGCATCAAAATCAAATAAGAAACACTTTTAAGTCTAACCCACTTCCTATGAAAAGGAATCTTGTAAATAAACAAGTCATGTAAGCATAATTCAATAAGCATAGAAAGGCAACACAAGCGCAACTTCAAGATTCTCAACATAAAGAGGGGAAACTTAATATTATTAAGATGCATATAACCATGTTTCCCTCTCTCATAATAACTTTCAGTAGCATCATGAACAAACTCAACAATATAACTATCACATGAAACATTCTTATCATGAGCTACATGCATAAAATTATTACTCTCCACATATGCATAATCAATTTTATTAGTAATAGTGGGAATAAAACTATCACAACCATCATTGTAATTATCATAAATTGCAGGCATGGTATAATCATAATAAACTTTATCCTCCATAGTAGGTGGTACCAAAATACCACTATCATTATAATCATCATAAATGGGAGGCAAAGTATCATCAAAGAAAATTTTCTCCTCAAAATTTGGGGGACTAAAAATATCACAACCAGCTTCCCCAAGGTTAAATTCTTCCATAGCATTAGCAATAATAGTGTTCAAAGAGTTCATGCTAATAACATTGCTACAACTATTTTGCAAACAAAGTTCCATGGGTTTTTTAATTCTCTCTTTAAACACATCATGTCCTAATTCAATATAAAGTTCATAAAGATCTCTAATTTTGCTGTTGTTTTCCATTAAGCCTAACTAGTGAAAATAAAAACAAGAAACAAAAAGATATAATTGCAGGATCTAAAGGAAATAGCTTCGAGCACTCACACACCGGCAACAGTGCTAGGAAATAGCTTAGTAGTCGGAGGATGTGAACACCTTTTACCTTACCTCCCCGGCAACGGCGCCAGAAAATAGCTTGATGTCTACGCACGCTTCTATTCTTGTAGACAGTGTTGGGCCTCCAAGAGCAGAGGTTTGTAGAACAGCAACAAGTTTCCCTTAAGTGAATCACCCAAGGTTTATCGAACTCAGGGAGGTAGAGGTCAAAGATATCCCTCTCAAGGAACCCTGCAATTAAGATACAAGAAGTCCCTTGTGTCCCCAACACACCTAATACACTTGTCAGATGTATAGGTGCACTAGTTCGGCAAAGAGATAGTGAAATACAAGTAATATGGATGATTATAAGTAGTAATTGCAATCTTAAATAAAAATGGCAGCAAGCAAACATGTAGCAGAACTTGTTGGAAACGGTGTTTCAATGCTTAGAAACAAGGCCTAGGGATCATACTTTCACTAGTGGACACTCTCAACAATGATCACATAATTGAATAAATAAATAACTTCTCTTCACTTGTGCTACTCTGAATTACTCTCCTATTGGAATCACTAATCATCACGTAGCGGCTACAAAAGCTCCACTCAAAGTTCATCAAGTACTTGACAAAAACCACTCATAGGGATATCCTCATCAAATCATAATCCAAGATAATACCATTGCAATTTAGACCGAGTACTAACATAGCATACACACTGTCAACAATAGCTATGAAAGGGGGAATAGATCACATCAATACTATCATAGTAATAGTTAACTTCATAATCCACAAGAGATTACAATCATAGCCTATGCCAAGTACTACATGATGCACACACTGTCCTCTTTACATCATGGAGGAGGAATAAACTACTTTAATAACATCACTAGAGTAGCACATAGATTAATAGTGATACAAAGCTCATGATCACATAAAGATCACACCATGGGAGAGAGAGATGAACCACATAGCTACCGGTAGAGCCCTCAGCCTCGGGGGAGAACTACTCCCTCCTCATCATGGGAGACAGCAGCGGCGATGAAGATGGCGGTGGTGTCGATGGAGATGACTCCGGGGGCAATTCCCCGTCCCGGCGGCGTACCGGAACAGAGACTTCTGTCCCCCGAAACTTGTCTTCGCGATGGCGGCGGCTACGGAACTCTTCGTGGAATATGACTGGATGTTTTAGGGTTTTCGTAATGGGTAGAATATATAGGCGGAAGGGCGGCCTCGGAGGAGCCAGGGGGTGGCCTCCCCACCTGGTGGCGCGGCCAGGGCTGGGCCCGCGCCCCCCTATGGTGTGGGCCCCCTGCTGGCCGCCTCCGACTCTCCTTCGATGTTCTGGAAGGCTCTGTGGAAAATAAGACCGTGGGCTTTTGTTTCGTCCAATTCCGAGAATATTCTGTGTAGGATTTCTGAAACCAAAAACAGCAGAAAATAGGAACTGGCGCTTCGGCATCTTGTTAATAGGTTAGTACCGGAAAATGCATCAAAATGATATAAAGTGTATATAAAACATGTGAGTATTGTCATAAAACTAGCATGGAACATAAGAAATTATAGATACGTTTGAGACGTATCAAACCCTTAAGTCTTTGCAGAAACTATGGAACGGGACCTAGAAAAAGAATACATCGTCGAGGAGATTATCCGTGATGATGACGATATCACCTCTCTTTACCTAAACAAATCCGGCGAGGGAGACGAGCGAACCCGTGGAGATGGCTCCGGTGTGGGAGATGAGCAAGACCACCGTGGAGATTGCTCCGGTGAGGGAGATGAGCAAGACCACCGTGGAGATTGCTCCGGTGAGGGAGAAGGTGACGACTCCGAGGGAGAAGCTCACGGCGCCGAGGTGTATATATATTAATTAACCAAGCCTCCAGATTTTTGTGTATACATATATATTAACGTTGTTTCTTCTTTTAGACCTCCCGATCAACAAGCTCTACTGGCAGAACTAAACTAGGCGCGGCCAGAAAGATGGAAGAACATGAAAGGTGCACCATCACGGAATCGTTGTAGATGGCGAACCGATTTCTCGCAAGGCTCACGCAAAAAAGTTTGTAAGTCAATGCGGAGTTATTGTTAGGGACACCATCCCGATCACCACTCAAGAATGGAAGAAACCTGCAAAGGGGGACGAAGGAGTTACTTATGTCGACACGAGATCCAAAAATCTGATGTTTAGGAAGCTCCTGTAAATTTCATCTTATCGGAGCCAGCTGACTCTGATAGTGAGAATGATAGGCCAGACCCTGAGGATCCCGAGCTGAATAGCGTACAGCGAAGAGTCAAGAAGTGGGCTCTTAAGAAGATGGCAGTACAGTTCAACGACTACAAGAAGAAATTGGACAACTTATTTGTCAAGGAAAATAAGACTCCGGATTTCAATGCCCCCTATGAGAAGATAAAAGACCACTGGGAGAAATTTGTGAAGTACAAGACACCGGAGAGGTCAAAGACAAGGTCAGAGACCAATAAGAAAAATGCTGCTAATAAGATGTACTTCCATACCATGGGGCGAGGAGGCTACAAGGCTGGCTGGCCTAAGTGGGAGAAATGGGAGAACGACCTAATTGAGAAGGGGATCCCGCCAGAGGTACGGAAATGGAACTAGCGGTCAAGGGATTGGTTTTACACGCATGGGGACACGTTGAACGCACAAGGGAACTGTATATATACACCAAGACATAAGATGTTAAGGGGTGGCCCGATCTTCTCAGTAAGCAACGGTGGTGATGATGATGCAACGAGATCTCTCGATTGGTCCCTGTCGCCAATGCAACAGCTCTCAACCCTGCAAGATATTCGCAACTCCACACACTTGCGCACGTAGCCGCCGACCACTAAGCGGTAAGTTGCAACCATCTAATTCCCAATGGAACAACAGATTACACAAGACTTTATCAGGATCTACACAATATCAAGCAATATGGTGTAGGGAATTCAATAGTTTTGTAGAGCAAACAACTAAGAACAAGGGTTTATCTTAAACGTGGTCTAAAGCAGCTAGGGGGCGTCCTGGGCACTTATATAGGCGTCCGGGACGACTTCTGGTCGAAAAGATACAAGAATAACCGACCCAAAATAGATACTGGTCGAGACAGGACTCGGACACGGCCGGTCTGGAGGCCGGTCGACCGGGCCTGGGACCGGGCTGGCCGGTTCAAACCAGGCCAGGGACCGGGTTCCAACCGGGCGGGGAAATTGTTGCGCAGTAACGTCCCCGGTTGGCATCAGCGTGGCGCCCGGTTGGCGCCGGGGTGGATCCAGCATGCCGCCCGGTCGGACCGGGCCAGGGACCGGGCGCGCCGGCGTGGCGGCCGGTATGACCGGGTGCTGGGCCAGCCTGGACTTCGTCTTCTCCTCTCGCGCATGCCTCCCGCTCCTCCCTCGCGCGTCCATGAGATATCTTCATGTCCAGCTCCTTGTCCAGCTCCACGTCCATCTTCACGTCCAGCTGCTCCTCTCCTCCTCGTGCAATGCTTGTCTCCTCTTCATACCTGATGATACATAAGTAATAGGACTTAGGCAGTATAAAGTTCTAATCAATCAAAGTATCGTTTAGGAACAAGTTCACTTGTTGTTTAAGTAGCTTTGCACGAGCTCTTGTAATCGGTCCAATCCGAACTTCATTGGACTTGAGCTTCACAGCAGGTTCATCTTCAGTTGGTAATGACGGAGGTGGTAGTGTGGTAGGGATGTCCTCATCATAAGAAAAACCCACTTCCCATCGAAGCCTTTAGAAATGTTGAAAAGGAAGTTGAAGAGGGGAAGTTCCGTCCCGAAAGAGAGAAGGACCAGCTCGCACGCGCCCTTGGGAATCCTGAACACCCAGGACGAACACAAACCATACCAGGTGGCAAGCCGTGGTGTATTGGGTTTCCTGCAGAAACAAAGAAATTTCTCGATAGAAGCCGTCAGAGGAAAAAGGATGTGGTTCAAGAACGCGTTGCTAAGCTAGAGGAGCAAGTAAGGCAGATAATGTCATCAGGCTCCCAAATGGTCACCCAACCTCAAGCTAATCCGCAGATAGAAGAAGCTGCATTCGATGCTAGCGGTCAGGGATCTCAGAGGAAAAGCATCGTGGCTTCCACGGAGCTGCCGGGTGATGATGCAGATGTGGATCCGCAGATGGCTCCTCACTACCCTGTGGATCCACCGATGGGTCCTCGCTTCCCTGTGGATCCGCAGATGGCTCCTCTCTACCCTGTGGATCATATCACAGAGTCGACACCTGGTGAGCTACATGTCAAAGTGATGGGCTACTTAACGCTCAAGGTGGCGATCGGCTATGTGATACGTCTCAAACGTATCTATAATTTCTTATGTTCCATGCTAGTTATATGACAATACTCACATGTTTTATATACACTTTATATCATTTTGATGCATTTTCCGGCACTAACCTATTAACAAGATGTCGAAGCGCCGGTTCTCGTTTTTCGTTGTTTTTGGTTTCAGAAATCTTACACAGCAAATATTCTCGGAATTGGACGAAACAAAAGCCCACGGTCTTATTTTCCACGGAGCTTTCCAGAACACCGAAGGAGAGACGGAGAGGGGCCAAGGTGGCCCCACACCCTAGGGCAGCGCGGCCTGGAGGGGGAGCACGCCGGCCTGTGGGGTGGGCCCCTCGGCCGCCTCCCGACGCTGCCCCTTCGCCTATTTATTCTCTCCGTCCTGAAAGCCCTAGTACCGAGAGCCATGATACGAGAAAAGTTACTGTGATGCCGCCGCCGCCAATCCCATCTCGGGGGATTCTGGAGATCACCTCCGGCACCGTGCCGGAGAGGGGAATCATCACCGGAGGACTCTACATCATCATGCCCGCCTCCGGATTGATGCGTGAGTAATTCATCCTTGGACTATGGGTCCATAGCAGTAGCTAGATGTTTGTCTTCTCCTCTTGTGCTATCATGTTTAGATCTTGTGAGCTGCCTATCATGATCAAGATCGTCTATTTGTAATGCTACATGTTGTGTTTGTTGGGATCCGATGAATATGGAATACTATGTCAAGTTGATTAATTGATCTATCATATATTAGTTGTTTATGATCTTGCATGCTCTCCGTTGCTAGTAGAGGCTCTGGCCAAGTTGATACTTGTGACTCCAAGAGGGAGTATTTATGCTCGATAGTGGGTTCATGCCTCCATTGAATCTGGAACAGTGACAGAAAGTTCTAAGGTTGTGGATGTGCTGTTGCCACTAGGGATAAAACATCAATGCTTTGTCTAAGGATATGTGTGTTGATTACATTACGCACCATACTTAATGCAATTGTCTGTTGTTTGCAACTTAATCATCTGGAAGGGGTGCGAATGCTAACCCGAAGGTGGACTTTTTAGGCATAGATGCATGCTGGATAGCGGTCTATGTACTTTGTCGTAATGCCCTAAGTAAAACTCATAGTAGTCATCATGATATGTATGTGCATTTTATGCCCTCTCTATTTGTCAATTGCCCAACTGTAATTTGTTCACCCAACATGCTATTTCTTATTGGAGAGACACCACTAGTGAACTGTGGACCCCGGTCCTTTCTTTTACATCTGAAATACAATCTACTGCAAACTTTGCTCTCTGTTGTTCTTCGCAAACAAACATCATTCTCCACACCATACGTTTAATCCTTTGTTTACAGCAAGCCCGTGAGATTTACAACCTCACTCTTAAGTTGGGGCAAAGTATTTTGATTGTGTTGTGCAGGTTCCACGTTGGCGCCGGAATCCCTGGTGTTGCGCCGCACTACACTCCTTCACCAACAACCTTCACGTGGCCTTCATCTCCTACTGGTTCGACAACCTTGGTTTCTTACTGAGGGAAACTTGCTTCTGTACGCATCACACCTTCCACTTGGGGTTCCCAACGGACGTGTGCTTTACGCGTCAACAAGCTAAATTTCTGGCGCCGTTGCCGGGGAGATCAAGACAAGCTGCAAGGGGAGTCTCCCACATCCAATCTCTTTACTTTGTTTATTGTCTTGCTTTATTTTATTTTCTGTTTTGTTTGCTTTCCTTATATAAAAAATACAAAAAAACTAATTAGTTGCATTTACTTTATTTATTTTCTATCTTGTTTGCTTGCTTTATATCAAAAACACAAAAAAAATTAGTTACTTGTTTTACTTTACTTAAGTTTCTTTACTGTTAAAATGAATACTCCTGAGAACAGTAAGTTGTGTGATTTCACTAGCACCAATAATAATGATTTTATATGCACTCCTATTGCTCCACCTGCTACTACAGCAGAATTTTATGAAATTAAACCTGCTTTACTAAATCTTGTTATGAGAGAGCAATTTTCTGGTGTTAGTTCAGATGATGTTGCTGCCCATCTTAATAATTTTGTTGAACTTTGTGAAATGCAAAAGTATAAGGATGTAGATGGAGACATTATAAAATTGAAATTGTTTCCTTTCTCCTTAAGAGGAAGAGCTAAAGATTGGTTGCTATCTTTGCCTAAGAATAGTATTGATTCATGGACTAAATGTAAAGATGCTTTCATTGGTAGATATTATCCTCCCGCTAAAATTATATCTTTTAGAAGTAGCATTATGAATTTTAAGCAATTAGATAATGAACATGTTGCCCAAGCATGGGAAAGAATGAAATCTTTGGTAAAGAATTGCCCTACCCATGGACTAACTACTTGGATGATCATCCAAACCTTCTATGCAGGATTGAATTTTTCTTCGAGGAACCTATTGGATTCAGCTGCTGCTGGAGGTACTTTTATGTCCATCACTTTGGGGGCGGCAACAAAGCTTCTTGATGATATGATGATCAACTACTCTGAATGGCACACTGAAAGGACTCCTCAAGGTAAGAAGGTAAATTCTGTTGAAGAAACCTCTTCTTTGATTGATAAGATTGATGTTATTATGTCCATGCTTGTTAATGGTAGATCGAATGTTGATCCTAATAATGTTCCTTTAGCTTCATTGGTTGCCCAAGAAGAACATGTTGATGTGAACTTCATTATTAAAAATAATAATTTCAACAACAATGCTTATAGGAATAATTATGGTAACAACTATAGGCCATATCCTTCTAATAATGGTAATGGTTATGGTAATTCTTACGGTAATTCTTATAAAAATAGTAGT
Source organism: Lolium rigidum (assembly GCF_022539505.1). NCBI lineage: Eukaryota > Viridiplantae > Streptophyta > Magnoliopsida > Poales > Poaceae > Lolium > Lolium rigidum. Next base: position 47,515,011 of record NC_061510.1, on the reverse strand, counting down.
AGTATACCCTCTGGTCTTGAGGTCATGCTTAAAGAATTCATTAGTACACAAACTGCTTTTAACAAATCTGTTGAGGAAAAGCTTGGTAAAATTGATATTCTTGCTTCTAAGGTTGATAGTCTTGCTGCTGATGTTGATCTTTTAAAATTCAAAGTTATGCCTAATGAAGATAAAGATATTAAGTCATTTGCTAGAGAAAACGCCATACAAGTTCGAATTAATGAAAATATTAGATTGATGGCTGAATTGCATGCTAGGTGGGAAAGAGAAGAAAAACTAGCTAAAGAGGATAATGTAGCTAAAGTTTGGACTATTACCACCACTAGTAATGATGATGCTTCACATGTTGCTAAACCTCCTACTATCAATGGTAAAATAATTGGTGTTGTCAATGTTTCTACTCCTAGTACAAAGCGTGCAAAATTGCCTGAAACTGCTGAAACTGTTTGTGATAAAAGTGCTGAAATTTTTCAGAATATTGGGAACAATGATCCCATTGCTTTAGATAATAATGGTTTAGATTTTGATAATTGTCATATCTCTGAAGTTATTAAGTTCTTACAAAAACTTGCCAAGGCATCCCCTTCTTCATCGACAACTTATCAGGTCACCTCTAGTGAAACTATATTTTTATTCCGTCACATCTTAAATGCTTTACTTGGAGCGTCTGTATGTTTTTGTTTTTGTTTTTGTTTGAATAAACTCGGATCCTAGCATTCTTTGTGTGGGAGAAAGACACGCTCAGTTGTTTCATATGAACACTGGTGTTCTTAGCTTTACTTTTAATGTTCATGGCGAAGGTTGAAAACTGCTTCGTTCATTGCTATTTGGTTGAAAACAGAAAATGCTTCATGTGGTCTTGAATAATTGGATACTTGGCAATTGTTTTGAGTTCTCAAGTAGATCATGTTTAAGCTCTTGCATCATGTAGTTTAAACCTATTAATGAAGAACTACCATAGAGCTTGTTGAAATTTGGTTTGCATGATTGGTCTCTCTAAAAGTCTAGATATTTTCTGGTAAAGGTGTTTGAACAACAAGGAGATAGTGTAGAGTCTTATAATGCTTGCAATATGTTCTTATGTAAATTTTGCTGTACCGGTTCATACTTGTGTTTGCTTCAAACAACCTTGCTAGCCAAAGCCTTGTACGAGAGGAATGCTTCTCGTGCATCCAAAACCTTGAGCCAAAACCCATGCCATTTGTGTCCACCATATCTACCTACTATGTGGTATTTCTCTGCCATTCCAAAGTAAATTGCTTGCGTGCTACCTTTAAAATTTCATTCCTTGTCTTTGCAATACATAGCTCATGGGAAAATAGCTTAAAAAACTATTGTGGTATTGAATATGTCGCTTATGTATTTTATTTCTTATAAGTTGCTTGTTGAGCGGTAACCATGATTCTGGGGACGCCATCAACTATTACACCTTTGTTGAATATCATGTGAGTATTGATCAAGATTATGATAGTAGCATGTCACTTCAGAAATTATCCTTGTTATCGTTTACCTACTCGAGGGCGAGTAGGAACTAAGGTTGGGGATGCTTGATACGTCTCAAACGTATCTATAATTTCTTATGTTCCATGCTAGTTATATGACAATACTCACATGTTTTATATACACTTTATATCATTTTGATGCATTTTCCGGCACTAACCTATTAACAAGATGCCGAAGCGCTAATTCCTGTTTTCTGCTGTTTTTGGTTTCAGAAATCTTACACAGCAAATATTCTCGGAATTGGACGAAACAAAAGCCCACGGTCTTATTTTCCACGGAGCTTTCCAGAACACCGAAGGAGAGACGGAGAGGGGCCAAGGTGGCCCCACACCCAGGGCGCGCCGGCCTGTGGGGTGGGCCCCTCGGCCGCCTCCCGACTCTGCCCCTTCGCCTATTTATTCTCTCCGTCGCGAAAGCCCTAGTACCGAGAGCCACGATACGAGAAAAGTTACTGTGACGCCGCCGCCGCCAATCCCATCTCGGGGGATTCTAGGGATCACCTCCGGCACCGTGCCGGAGAGGGGAATCATCACCGGAGGACTCTACATCATCATGCCCGCCTCCGGATGGATGCGTGAGTAGTTCATCCTTGGACTATGGGTCCATAGCAGTAGCTAGATGGTTATCTTCTCCTCTTGTGCTATCATGTTTAGATCTTGTGAGCTGCCTATCATGATCAAGATCGTCTATTTGTAATGCTACATGTTGTGTTTGTTGGGATCCGATGAATATGGAATACTATGTCAAGTTGATTAATTGATCTATCATATATGCGTTGTTTATGATCTTGCATGCTCTCCGTTGCTAGTAGAGGCTCTGGCCAAGTTGATACTTGTGACTCCAAGAGGGAGTATTTATGCTCGATAGTGGGTTCATGCCTCAATTGAATGCAGGACGGTGACGGAAAGTTCTAAGGTTGTGAATGTCTTGTTGCCACTAGGGATAAAACATCAATGCTTTGTCTAAGGATATTTGTGTTGATTACATTACGCACCATACTTAATGCAATTGTCTATTGTTTGCAACTAAATACTGGAAGGGGTGCGGATGCTAACCCGAAGGTGGACTTTTTAGGCATAGATGCAAGCTGGATAGCGGTCTATGTACTTTGTCGTAATGCCCTAAGTAAAACTCATAGTAGTCATCATGATATGTATGTGCATTGTTATGCCCTCTCTATTTGTCAATTGCCCAACTATAATTTGTTCACCCAACATGCTATTTCTTATTGGAGAGACACCACTAGTGAACTGTGGACCCCGGTCCTTTCTTTTACATACTGAAATACAATCTACGCAAACTACTGTTCTCTGTTGTTCTTCGCAAACAAACATCATTCTCCACACCATACGTTTAATCCTTTGTTTACAGCAAGCCGGTGAGATTGACAACCTCACTTGTTAAGTTGGGGCAAAGTATTTTGATTGTGTTGTGCGGGTTCCACGTTGGCGCCGGAATCCCTGGTGTTGCGCCGCACTACACTCCTTCACCAACAACCTTCACGTGGCCTTCATCTCCTACTGGTTCGACAACCTTGGTTTCTTACTGAGGGAAACTTGCTGCTGTACGCATCACACCTTCCACTTGGGGTTCCCAACGGACGTGTGCTTTACGCGTCAACACTATGTCTTACCGCCAGTACCTCATCAAAGATACCACTTCAAACCGGTTCCACATGGCTAAGCTGTTGCCGGGGTGGATCAAGTTATGGATGGGTATGGGCCGCTGAAGCTTGACCACCCTGCCAGCGGAGGGGATTTGCAAGAGCTGGGAGAAGCCAAGAACACTACAGTTCTATGGCGAAAGGAATTCATTGTGATTCCGGGTTGGACGGCGCCGTCTCCAGTGCGCCAGCCGTCTCCATCGCGCCACCCTTCTCCACCGGCGCGTGATCCTTCTCCGCCTCGGCGTGAGCCTTCTCCGCCTCGGCGTGAGCCTTCTCCGCCGCCGCAGCCCACCACTCAGTCTAAGAGCACAAAGCGGAGCACTCCGGCAATGAGTCGTAACCGATCACCGAAACGCCAACAAGAGCCCCTCCCAAGACTACCTAAGGTTCCTCCCAAGAGACCTTATGACTATACAAATGAGGAAAATGACAAGATCGCAAAGGAACATCACATGAAATCCATGTTTGGCAAGAAAAAGCCCCAGCCTGAGCCCGAGCCGCCTATACCTAAGGGAAAAAACTTGAAAATGCTGAAGTACCTTCATCAACCTGAGCCAAGTCTTTCATCGAACTATGACCGTTCTATTTGCAAGTCAATTGTGGTAGCAAAAGAGCGGTGGGAAAAAAGTAAGGCACAAGGGAAACCAGTTCCCCAGCTTGGAACCCAGAAAAACTCGTGCCCCCCACTCCAAGTGTATCCCGATATCATAGACTGCCTTGATCCGAAGATGGTAGCACTATACAAAGACGAGGCAGATGCAAACGATATGAGTATTCGTGAGTACTTAAGCCGCCTCGAATTCATTCACACGGATGATGTCCAAATAGCATACCAGTACAAGTACGGGCAACCTCTTGTCAGAACTGAGGAGTTGCCTCATCTATCAACACAACTGCGAAGACTGCATAATTGGTACTTGGATTCATGTAAGGACGGTCAGAACTGGATCATGGTGGCAATCAAAGATGAGCACTACGGGCGAACTGACGTGATGAACATCGAATTTTCTGAATTATTTCAGTTATTCAATCAAGACGCCCTCGACAAATCTATGTTGAGTGCATATTGTCTGTAAGTATTATTTATGTAATTAAGTCTCTACCGCGGCTCGTCCATTGCATGCATATAACTATACTCTCACTATATTATGCAGAATGAAGATCCGCGAATGCAAACTTGGGCAAATCTATGATATTGGGTTCGTTGACCCATATACCGTGAATGAGTATACTGTCAACAACTCTCCCAAAGACACAGAGAATAACTTCGTATATGCCTTAAGGAAAAACTCATACAAAAGGGAAATACTATTTCCTTACAACTTTGCGTGAGTGTTACTGTCCTCACACATTAAATCTTTTTCGCTTACTCCATGCGTTAAGTGTAATTGATGAGTTATGCATATATATGTCCGCAGGTTTCACTACATCCTGCTAGTCGAACCTAACACCGGAGTAGTAGAAGTCATGGACCGAAGAGTAAACCCCTTGCGGCATGGGGGAACAAGGCTGATATCCTCCAGAGGGCTTGGAAACGGTTCACCAACAAGGCTCCGGGTTTACGGTATAAAGAGCTTCGAATAAAACCTGTACCGGTAAGTACTACTAGCTAGGCCACTCATCTCTTTGATTCTAGTTTCAATACCATTATTACCATCCTTGATTATTATTTTGATTTAACTTTGTTCTCGTAAAGTGCTTGAGGCAAGAGGATCGGATTAATTTATGCGGGTTCTACGTTTGCGAGTTCATTCGCCAGAATACCCACCATGTGACCAAAATTTTAGATCAACTTGAAGTACGTAAACAACATTCATGACTTTATTTTGTCACCTTGTGCTTCATTCACATACATATATATATACTGACCACCGTACCTTCTTGAAATTATTAGATCCAACGGTTGCGGGACGGTCTTCTAGCAACCGAGCGTGTACAAGCAATTCAAGAAGAACTGGCGGGATTCTTACTTGTGCAAGTCATAACTCCAGACGGATCACACTATGTGCCCCTGTCCAATATTTAATAGATATTGTTTTGAAAGTTGATGTAGGCATATATATATATATATATATGCATGAAATTGTGTCACTTCGATCGATATATGTAATATAATGGTTTACTGTACATATATGTGTCTACATTATAAAGTGTTTCGAATGGAGGCAGACTTTGCCGCGGCAGCGTTTTGGTGCAATTCCCTACCGCGGCAGGGAAGGGCACCAAAATGCTGCCGCGGCACAACCCTTTAGCATCGGTTCGTATTACGAACCGGTGCTAAAGGTCCTCCGCCGGGCGCTTTACAGCAGGCCACGTGGTGCCCCCTTTAGCATAGGTTCGCAACTGAATCGGTGCAAATGGGGGGGCCTTTTGCACCGGATCCTTTGCACCGGTTTGGCATCTGGTGCATATGGCCATTACGAACCGGTGCAAAAGCCCTTGTTTCTACTATTGATAATTTCCGGTTGCAGTCCCAGGGCTTTCAATTACTACTACTTACGATGTTTTTCGTTCTATTGAAATCCTGCGTCGAGCCGATGTTTCATTGATCGATACCGGGCACATCCATCACATCAACTATTTCACTTTTCATACGCATTTCTTGACGGACCGGTAAACTAGACCCGAAAAACTCCTATTTTTAAAACGAAAGACCCATCACAAAATTATGGCGCAACGGTAGCTCCGAATATTGTGATGTTGGAGGAAAACCTAATTACTTGTGCAAGATTATAAATAGAAAATAAAATATCCCTAAAAATATCCCTAATCCCACCTCTATGAGTAGTTCATATTGATAGTCTCGTTTTCCTGACTATAGGGCAATAAGTAAAGTTTTTTTTTGAACTTTTACTGCAGAGGAGTCCCCCGCGGTCCTTTATTGAAAGTTTACCAAACTTACAAATATGTACAAGGGCAAAGAAAAAAGAAAAAACGGAACATAAGAGATTACACCAAGTTGTCAAGCCTGATGACAAAAATGGAATACTATCCTTCTTCACTCTATACTTAAGTAGAGTGCCATCACAAATGAAACTTGCCTTCCTGTTGGAGATATGCCCGAGAGGCAATAATAAAGTAGTTATTGTTATATCTTAATGTTCATGATAAATGTTTACACCCCATGCTATCATTGTATTAACCGGAAATATTAATATATGTGTGTTGTGTAAACAACCAGAGTCCCTAGTAAGCCTCTTGTTTTAACTAGCTTGTTGATTAATAGATGATCATGGTTTGCTGATCATGAACATTGGATGTTATTAATAACAAGATCATATCATTAGGTGAATGATGTGATTGACACACACCCATAGTAAGCATAGCATACAATCAAGTCATTAAGTTCAACTTGCTATAAGCTTTCGATACATAGTAACCTAGTCCTTCGACCCTGAGATCATGTAAATCACTTACACCGGATGGGTACTTTGATTACATCAAACGCCACTGTGTAAATGGGTGGTTATAATATGGGATTGAGTATTCGGAAAGTATGAGTTGAGGCATATGGATCAAGAGTGGGATTTGTCCATCCTGATGACGGATAGATATACTCTGGGCCCTCTCGGTGGAATGTCATCTAATTAGCTTGCAAGCATGCGACAAGGTCATAAGAGATGACATACCACGGTACGAGTAAAGAGTGCTTGTCGGTAACAAGGTTGAACTAGGTATAGAGATACCGATGATCAAACCTCGGACAAGTAAAGTATCGCGTGACAAAGGGAATCGGTATCGTATGTTAATGGTTTAGTCGATCACTGAGTTATCGCTGAATGTGTGGGAGACATTTTGGATCTCCAGGTTCCGCTATTGGTTATTGGTCGAGAGGAGTCTCGATCATGTCTGCATAGTTCACGAACCGTAGGGTGACGCACTTAAGGTTTGATGTTGTATAGTAGCTTCGGAATATGAGATGGAGACCGAATGTTGTTCGGAGTCACGGATGGGATCCAGGACATCACGAGGACGTCCGGAATGGTCCGAAGAATAGGATTCATATAAGGGAAGTTGATTTCTAGGTTTCGGAAAAGTTCGGGATTTTTCCGGTGGAAGACCGGGAAGGTTCTAGAAGGTTCCGGGGGTGACATAGGCATCCCTGATGGGCCTGCAGAATAAGGTACCCGGGAGTAACTAAAGGCCCACGACCTGAAGTTTTATGAAGCCCAGAAGCCCAATAAGAGTTGACATGGAAAAGAGAGATAGATTAGGAATAAGACTTGTATTATTATGGGACGGACTCAAATAGGTCTCCCGGACTTTGTAACTTGTACGGTACGAAAACCTCGGCTCCACCTGCTGTATAAAGGGGAGCCGAGGGAGAAAGAAAGGATCGAATCATTGTTAATACCAACCCTAGCTTTTAGCAGTCGAGCACCTTTTCGGCTGAAACCTTCGAGATCTACTTGCCCTCTACTTTCCGCAAAACCCTAGTATACAACTTGTAGGCATTGAAAAGTTAATACCTTGTCAATTGGCATTGTCTGTGGGAATTGGAGGCGACAAGGAGCTGATCTCGATGGCACGTAAAACATCGTCGACTTCATCGGTGGCAAGCAACGCGATGGTAAACAGATCAAAACTGGTCTCGTTGATTTTGTACCTCACCCTCCCGCCCGTGCGGATGCATATGCCTATCTGGAGGAGCCAATGGAGATGACGTTCGGGAGCTTACGCTTCTGCGTCGGGAGAGAAGGATCACATCGCTTAGCGGCACCAATTTTTTCAGGATCGTTAGCTGTTGATTTCGATTTTTCGGGATCATTGTCGTCAATCGAGTCAGGCAACGAGGAGGCTTCGCCACCAAGCTACATCAAGACCGCCACCAGCGGAGAACTCGCCGATCTGCTCGGCAACATGTCTTTCGGGTCGTTCACGGATTTCGATCTGGACATCGACCTGGAGAGCATCGACATCTTTAACTTCATCGACATATCTACTTCTATTCGGGAGGTCTTCGCTGATCGTTACGGTGTCACCGACCCCGAAGATGAAAACACAATGACAAAATATCATCAAGTCTGCGCAATTGGTGACTCAAGTCGCCAGGAGGATGAAATATCAGAGGCTTTCGATGATCTGGGAAATCCATACGGCGATCCCGCTGATCTCACGCGAGGATTGGGAAGAAAATGCTTCGGGCCCACACCGCGGGAGAAACTACAACTTCCGCAGGTGGCTTTGGACAGAGCAGCAAGAGCCATGAACGGCACGGAGCCGATGACCACCACCGCTACATTACAAGAGATGCAAGCGTATCAATATAGCCTCGCTCGTGCCAGACGGGAGATAGAAAAATAAAAGGTTATACTGGAGCAGAGAAAAGCTGCGGCCTCAGCGTCGAGTAGGCGCTGAGCCGAACTGAGCCAACGATCAGGAACTTCGGGAGATAGTCATCGGGGAGCTAGCGCGAGAGGAAGATTGCGGCTGGCCCATGTGCCTGAACATGAAAGAGAGAACTTGACACAGAATCTCGACATGTCCTTTATGTCGATAGATACAAGAGGGCACATCATCCCCAAAACACCGGAAGCAGGATACATGGCGACACATGCTTTCATATTAGCATCTAAGCCACCTGCAGGAGATCCTAGAGAAGCATTGTACAACATGGCCATGGCAGGAGTTGGAGTCATGGGGACAGCGATACAAGGATCAAGTACACCGCAACCCGAGAGCGCACCAAGGCAAAATAATCTTCAGCCTACTTCGGCAGCGGGAGACCCTCCTCGAGCTGGAGATCCAAGAGACACAGCGATACAAGCGCGAGTCGATAGAGCAAGGCAGGAGAGAAGGAAACGTCGACAATCACCAGAAGTCGACGAAGAGGATATGTGCGGGCTCCCTTGTTTTACTCGACGAGTCCATAAAACTCGGTTTCCTGCGGCGTTTAAGCTACCCGACAATTACAAAAAGTTTGATGGTTTGCAAGATCCAGAGGATTGGCTGGTAGATTACCTGGAAACAGTGAAGTTAACGGGTGGAGCCCGAGCAACTGCCATGCAGAGTATCCAGGTTCACCTCAGCGGAGCCGCAAGATCGTGGATAAAGAAGCTACCGGAAGGATCCATCGACAGCTGGGAAACTTTTGAGGACTTGTTCATAAAGAATTTCCGCTCAACGTGCAAGAAACCTGCGTCAATAGAGGTGTTGAGAGTCTGCAAACAGAAGTATGATGAACCAATGAGGATATACATCCAGCGATGGAACATCATAAATAATTCGGCAGAGAACATATCTGACGAAAGAGCAATCGACACATTTGTTGCGGGGATCTAAAGAAGAGACTTGATCGAGGACTTAGGCAGATCCAGGCCTCGAACAATAGCAGATCTTATGGAGATAGCGAATTGCTGGGAAGATGGTGAAGATGTTGTTAATAATAAGCGGCACAGATCACCCGAGGAAGATCGCAACAGGAACAACAGCCAAAATAGGCGACGATATTCTCGCCAGTACTCAGATTATGACGGTCCTAACCAAGTAGTGGCTGGCTTCCGAGGAAACGATGGAGGAAATCATCGGGATGATTACCCGAGAGGCAATGAGCAGCGCAATGATCATCGAGATGCGCCAAGCTCTAGCAGACAAAATAATCGGCCAAGGTTCCCGAGGCCATACAATATATCACCCGCAGATCTTCTGAACGGGCTGTGCCAGATGCACTTCTTCATCAACAGCGATGGAAAGAGACAGTCAGGGCACCTTCAGAAGGACTGTCGAACATTCCTAGCTTTGCATAGATATGCGGAGCACACAAATGCACAAGCAGTAAATAGGGGACCCGGGAGTGAGGTTCACCTGCCACCTGCACCCGCGATTACTAGTGAAAATCAACATCAGCTGCAATTGGTGGCAGCTCCAACAAACCCAGGTCCTTACATTGACACAACGGGGGCAGTGTCGAGGATTCAGAAGGGGAGGCCCTCGAACAGGTCGCAGAAGGTAATTTCGCGACAAGTATACATGGTAGAGAAGATGCCTCCACCAACTATCGAGTACCTCAATTGGTCGGGGCAGGACATAGGATTCACTCAAGCTGATCACCCACCCCAAGTACCTTGACCAGGACAAGCGGCCATGATTTTACCGGCAGTGATCGCAGGATTCGAGGTCTCGCGTATATTCGTAGATGGAGGGAGCAGCTTGAATCTCATATACGTAGACACTTTGAGGAAAATGAACATCTCTCTGGCAAATCGGACTCCAACAGATATGCGCTTCCATGGCATCACACCAGAGAAGCCGAATTATCCTTTAGGCAAGATAAACCTCGACGTGCAATTTGGAACTCGAGAAAATTACAGAAGGGAGAAGTTGGAGTTTGAGGTTATCGACTTCCTGTCACAGTATCACGTTATATTGGAACGACCCGCATATGCCAGGTTCATGGCTGTGCCGCATTATACATATTTGCTATGGAGGATTCCTGGTCCCAAAGGCCCAATCAAAGTAAAGGGGAGTTTTGCTCTAGCAGACAAATGCGACAAGGACTTTCATAAGCTTTCCGAAACTTTCGGGATCTAAGCTGAGAATGCAGCCTCTAGACTTACCACTGACTATGACGTGCTGCCTGACGGAGGAAGGCCGCTTAAGGAGCAAACCTTTGACACCTCTAAAAAATCCAAGGAAGTGCAGATTCACCCGACGGATCCTAAGAAGACGTCAGCTATCGCAACAAACATGGATAGCGCATAGGAAAGCGCACTCGTCGAGTTCCTCCATGAGCGCTGGGAAATCTTCGCATGGTGTCCAGCTGACATGCCAGGAGTACCCAGGGAACTTGCCGAGCACCCCCTTAATCTGGATCCAAGGGCTAGGCCAATACGACAACCTTTGCGGCGTTTTTCGGAGCCAAACCGCAAAGCTATGCTATCAGAGATAAATCGACTTCGAGAAGAAAATTTCATCAAGGAACTACACACAGAGGCCACATGGGTCGCTAACCTAGTTCTGGTCCCAAAGAAAAACACTGATATCCTTCGCATGTGTGTCGACTTCACGTGTCTCAATAAACATTGTCCAAAGGATCACTTTCCCCTTCCGAGAATCGATCAATTTATCGACTCCACAGCAGGATGCGAACGTATTTCCTTCCTGGACGCGTATTCTGGTTATAACCAGATCCGCTTAAAAGAAGAAGGTGAAGTCAAAACAGCTTTTATAACTCCTTATGGCGTGTTCTGCTATAGAACAATGCCCTTCGAGTTGAAAAACGCGGGAGCTACCTATCAAAGGATGATGCAGAAGTGTCTCGCCACACAGATTGGCAAGAACGTTCAAGTATACATTGACGATGTCGTCATCACAACAAAGCAGGGGTTATCTTTGATTGATGATCTTAGAGAAACCTTCGACAACCACGACAAGTTTCGCCTCAAGCTAAACCCAACAAAATGTTCCTTCGGCGTCCCTGCGGGAGAACTGTTGGGGTACTTAGTATCAGCAAGAGGAATCGAAGCAAACCCCGAGAAAATACAGGCCATCGTGATGATGAGGAAGCCAACCAAGCTAAAGGAAATACAGCAGCTGACGGGTCGTGCCGCAGCTTTGAGTAGGTTTGTCGCCAAGCTAGGAGAGAAAGCGCTACCCTTCTACGCGCTCATCAAGCAAGGAGAAAAGTTCGAGTGGAACGAAGAAGCAGACAAAGCCTTTGAGCATCTGAAGCGCACAATCTCGACACCTCCAGTATTGGTGGCTCCAAAAGAAAAAAGAACCACTCCTTTTATACATTGCGACCACACCTCAAGTGGTCAGCACAGTTCTCGTGGTGGAGAGAGAAGAAGAAGGGAAGATTCATGGAGTTCAGCGGCCAGTATACTTCATCAGCGAGGTTCTATCACCATCCAAGCAACATTACCCGCAATATCAGAAACTTGCGTATGGAGTATTCTCGACAGCAAGAAAGTTACGGCACTATTTTTCGGCGCACCCAATAATAGTAGTCAATGAGGCACCTCTGTCGAACATCCTGAACAACCCCGAAGCCACGGGACGTGTCTCCCTTTGTGGCATTGAGCTTTCCCCTCGGGACATCACGTACGAGAAAAGAAAGGTGACCAAGTCGCAGATTTTGCCAGACTTTGTCGCGGAATGGATGGAATTGCAAAATACTGGACCCCCAGATTTGTCGAGTACCTGGCACATGAATTCTGACGGGTCTAAGAGATTGGAAGGAGCTGGAGCTGGCGTGATACTTGTGTCGCCTCAGGGCGATAAAATGAAGTATATACTGCGGATGACGTTCCCCAACGCATCCAACAACGAGGCAGAATATGAAGCCCTCATACACGGGATGAAGATGGCGAAGGCGTGCAGCGCAACTCGACTAAAAATCTTCGGCGACTCCCAGTTGGTAGCTCAGTAGGTGATGAACAAGTGCGACGCATTCAACGATAGCATGATAGCATACAATGAGGTATACAATGAACTCGAGAAACTCTTTGATGGCTGCGAAGTAAAGCACATCAGCAGACTTAGTAACGACGAAGCCGACGTTCTCGCAAACATCGGCTCACAGTGCTTACCAATACCACCTGGCGTTTTTCTGGGAGGAGATAAGTGAAAGATCGACTAAGGTGAAGAAAGCACCAAAGCAGACAAACAAAAAAGAAAAGACCAAGGAAAGCTCGGGGGCTCCAGCAGTTCAAGAAGCAAACGCATCGGAAGATGAAGAGGAACCTGAAGAGGTTATGATGATAGAAGTTCCATGGATGCAGGTTTACATAGCATACATCACAAGGAAAGAGATACCCAAAGATCCGGTAGAAGCACGATGAGTTATTCGACAGTCCAAGGCGTTCACCGTGGTTAAGGGAGAACTATACAAAAGGAGCATCTTAGGAGTACTGCAGCGGTGTATCACACCCGAAGAAGGGCGAGCTATACTAAAGGATATACATGAGGGATTATGCGGTCACCACGCAAGTAGTCGAGCAATTGCAGCCAAAGCTTTTCGGGCAGGATTTTACTGGCCGCTGATAGTCGAAGATGCCAAAGACATAGTGCGCACGTGCAATGCGTGTCAAAAATTTGCGGCTAAACCTCATTCATCGGCAGCAGAGCTGATGCCAATACCATTGGCGTGGCCTTTCGTGCAATGGGGGCTCGATACGGTGGGGAAATTACACAAGTCATGGCCAGGAGGACACGTGTATTTACTCATAGCTGTCGACAAATTTACCAATTGGATAGAAGCAGCACCAGTAACATCGGCATACGCAACATCAGCGGTCAACTTCGTCAAGGGGATAGTTTTTCGATTTGGCGTCCCTCACAGCATAGTTACGGATAATGGAAGAAATTTCACATCCCAAGAATTCAAGGAGTATTGTGCAGAAGTAGGCATCAAACTACACTTCGCATCGGTGGCACACCCGCAAACTAATGGCCAAGTCGAGAAAGCAAACGGTGTGATCTGCAATGGCATCAAGAAGCGGCTGATAACGCCATTGGAGAAGGCGCTGCATAATTGGATTGATGAGTTACCCCATGTATTATGGAGCATCCGAACAACACCAAACACAGCAACCCAAGAAACTCCGTTTTTCTTGGTCCATGGAGCTGAGGCAGTACTCCCGATAGAAATAGAGCATAATTCTCCAAGAGTCGCAGAATATGACGAAGAGACCTCAAGAAAGGCACTGGCAGAGATGATGTCGACACACTCGACGAAGCAAGGGACGAAGTACTATCAAGAGTAACCAAGTACGAGCAGAACCTCAAGAACTAACATAGTCGACATTTGCCACCCAGATCTTTCCAAGTTGGCGACCTAGTTCTTCGGCTTACGCAAGATAGCCATGAGAAATTCGAGTCCCCATGGATAGGGCCATACATCTTCACTGAAGTAATTTCAGGAGGAGCCTACAAATTGAAGGACAAGAAAACAGGGAAGGACGAGCCAAACCCGTGGAACGTGGCGCAGCTTCGGCGGTTCTACGCGTAGAAAGCAATATAGTCGACTCTGTAAACATACATTGTATTGAAGAGCTCGCAAGTTTTCAGACGCACTCTTTTCCTTTCAGGGCACCGAGTGGGGCTGAAAGGTTTTTAATGAGGCGGGCTTGCGATGCTGCAATATAATAAAAATAGTGATGACATATACTTCTCGCATGGCTCGGGGGCTCTAACCCGAGGAATTCACAAGATATACTCGTCCCTCTCAAAATACAATTCGAAACTATTTGCCTTGGTTCAAACACCTCGCGAATAATAAACATAGATACAACCACCGAAACACTCGGGGGCTGGAAGAAAACAATAAACATACAAACTTGCTTTGACTATACATGAGTCTCGCAAATAATGTTCACAGTACATGTGACTCGCAATATAAAACTTTACACTCTGGCCCGGCAATGAGAGCAATAGAAAGAAAAAACAAAGAAAAAATGAATAGCTATAACAGATCATCTATCGTCACTTTTTCGCCCTCAACAGGAGCATCCAGAGCATCTGCAAATTGATAGTCATGGAAGAAAACAACATCCACCCTCAGAAGCTCCTCAATCATCTTCTCGGCAATCGGTGTCACTGCATCGTTTAGCTTGTCGATGTTTCTCCTCCTTTGCCTTAGTTTGGAGTAGCAGACATCGATAACCTTATTCAGATCCAGCTTCGAGTGGCTAATCTTCAACCAGATCAATGCAAACCTGGCACCAGCCATCAGCTGGGCTTTCACAAAGTCATGGATCTGATGGATGTTCTTGAACTTTTTCATCAATTCAAGAAGAGTTTCGGGTTGAGGATTCCGAGGAAACATAGTGTTGTACACCATGGCCAAAGTACTAGTGCAGAAGTTAAGAAACTCTCGGACCTGGGCGACACGATCCTGGAATCGAACAATTCGTCGAGTGCGATCCTCGTTAGCCCAGAAATCACTATCATTCTGTCTGGCAAGCCGGAGAAGGACTTCAACTCGCGAATCAACACATTGATCCTCAGCAGCAACAACATCAATAAAGGAACCTAGAAAAAAGGCAAGACATGACAAAGTATACGAGCATTGTCGAGGAAAAAGAAAAATGAAGCGCAATGTACCCGCCATATCTTGACTTGCGTCATTCATCAGGTCAAGCATATAATTTTCACGTGCGTTAGCTTGTAAAGCCTCAGCCACCGCAGCTTCCTTCAGCTCCAGAGCTTTCTGAGCTTGTCGAAGAGCAGTTTTCTCACGCTCGGAAGATTTGCGGGATTGGTCCATAAAAGTTATGGCTTGTTATTTCATGGCTTGGAGCTGTTGTCAAAGTTCAGTTAATTCTTCCAAAGGATCAGCATACGAAGAATCATCTACAAAATCGCCGGATGGAGTTCTTCTCGAATAAGATGTGGCAGGCGAAGAATTAGCAGGCCCAGTAGCCGCGGTATAGTTATCAAAAACCAACTGGAAAAAAGAAATATCGACATCAATCATTCAGCAAGGATCACCTTTTTTCATTAATACTGGAGATATTTACATAATCGGGGTCCCTTACAAAAGCTGACTCCTAGCGAGTCGACAGTCGCAAATCATAAGGATAGCTACAACTAAAAAAGGGAAAAATATAAACAAAGGGATAGGTTGGTCTACTTGACCTCCGGCTTGGCAGTGCTAGCAGATGTAGCAGGTTTTGCCCCAAGAAAGTGAGGATTTTCTTCGAGTGAGGCTTCGCAGCCTACACCAAAGTCTTCCATTTCTCCTTGTTCCTCCCCTTGGGTCTGCCAGCTTTCGCCCAATCGATATCTTGGTGGCTATCGGCAACTAAGGCAATTGTTCCCTCGATTCCAACCTTCAAGTTTTCCTACCGATAAACCAAGGCAGGATCTTCTTCACCTTGGAAGCAGTGGACAAGTTCAGAGAAAATCTCGGGCTGCGTCTGTTTAGGAAAGAAGTGGGGAAATAGTCGCTTAAACGCGGCACGATAGTTGGAAATATTAGTACGCGCCAGATCACCATGCAACTCGAGGATTGAAAGAGTGTTCAGAAGGCGATCCTCGACCCCCTCATGCAAGGTAAAATCCTCACCCATCCTTCCTGCTGGAGCAAAGCAGAGGTTCATCAATATTCAAGGAAGGAA
The DNA here is from genome assembly GCF_022539505.1 of Lolium rigidum. NCBI lineage: Eukaryota > Viridiplantae > Streptophyta > Magnoliopsida > Poales > Poaceae > Lolium > Lolium rigidum. The sequence goes on along the minus strand of NC_061510.1, from coordinate 47,498,781 downwards.
GTAAGGACAAAAACAAAGGCAGGCGAAGGAAAACACTTACTAACGAATCTCCGGTTTTGGGTATCCAACCGATCTATGATGGCATTCTCACGTTCGATTTGCTGAGAAATCTTGTCGCTCAAAGCATTCTCGGCATCGTGCAGCCTCTGGCAAAGCTCTCCAACCGCGCGCGGCGGCATCTTTTTTGGCTTTTTCGCGAGCTTTTTCACTGAGCTCCAGCTTAGCCGCAAGATCGTTGGCGCGTTTTTCGAATGGTGGAGAGCATCTGGATAGATAGTCATGGAACAAAGACCAATAATCAATCTCCAGAAACAGATGATAGGCGAGGAATTTGGTTATCACAGATAAAGCGGGTGTTTACCTCTCAAATCTTCGGCTTCATCATGGAACCCAATAAACTGGGTCCCAAGCTTGATGAGATGCTTCATCAGAGGCTGCGAAAAAGCACGGGTCAAGAAACAAGTTCAAAAGAAGCAAAATTCAACAGCAAGAGAAAGATAGACGAGAAATACAAAACAGAGAGTCAGAAGAAAGAGACTTACATCGTCCAAAGAAGGGGCGGAGGTACTCTCCGCAACAGTTGCATGACTATCGCCAGCCCCAATTTTTGCTCTCTTCGACGAGGGGGCTCGGGGTCTGGCTATAAGAGTCTGCATCTCCACGTTCAGTTGAGGAGGAGGTGAAGATTCTGGGGCGGTGCGCTGCTCTTCAGAAAGAACCATGGTGTTGGACGCACTCGTTGGAGCCGTACCATGGACCTCGGGTTCTTCCTTTTCCACTTCCTCCTCGCCACTGTCAACATAGAAAAATGAGCATGCCGAGAAAAATGAGCATGCCAATGAACATAATAACAAAGAAGCTTACGAGCTAACGGAGTGAACGTCATCGTAAGGGTTTAAGGCACCCTCTTCTTCGGTGAAGTCTCTTCGGCAGGTGACTCAGTGGGCTTGGAGGTGCTGGAATCTTCGACTTCATCCCTTTTCCTCTTGTTCCTTGGAGAAACAGCAAGAGGAGGAGAGATGGAGCGGCCAGATTCAGAAGGATCTGATTCAGTTTCTTTTTCGGAGGAAGCCGCGGATTTTTGAGATCCTGCGACTTCACTCTCAGGACAAGAGGATTCTTGCGAGTCGTCGATGACAACATCTCGCTCATCCACCTCTCCGCCTTTAGGAAGGGGAGGAAGAGAAGATAGAACTTGGTGGTTCTGTAAAATGAAAAAGCAAGATCAAGGTGAATATACAAAGATGAGGAGGCAGTCAAAAAATAAAAATAAACAACTCGAAGAAAAAGCTACTTACTTCGGGAAGGGCGTGGCTGCCACTATACGGCTCCACGCGACAAGAGGTTGGAACCTCGTGTTTCTTGCTTAACGAGGAAAAACATCGAATGAGCTTCTCCAAGTCCTTCACAGAGAGGTCTTTGGACAAGCGATCAACGTATTTTTTGCCAGAATACACCCAAAGGGGGTTTTTGCGAGCCTGCAGAGGCTGCACCCTGATCCTAAGGAAATAAGCGGTTATTTGAACACCCGACAGTTCTTCACCGCAGGTGTTCTGGAGTTGATGGATGCGCTTCATCAGAGCCTCCATGGCCGTCCTTTCTTCGACAGTAGCCTCAGCGTCCTAGGATCGACGTCTGAGAATTTCTGCGGCACCATCAAAAGGAGCGATGCCGTACTCTTGAGAGTTGTTGTACTCCTCCTCGACGTACAACCGCCTTCTGCGCCACCCTTGGACGGAGTCGGGGAATTTGACGTCGAAGTAGTCAACGTTGGGTCGGACGCAGATGCACATGCCGCCCACATTGTAGACGATGTTGCGGGAGCTGTTGTGCCGGAGATAGAAAATGCGCTTCCACAGGCCTCAATGACGATGGGTCCCGAGGAAGCACTCGCACAAAGTGATGAAGATCGAGATATGGAGGATGGAGTTCGGGGTCAGCTGGTGTAGCTGAATCCCGTAAACAAAAAGAATACTACGAAGAAATTCGTGGATAGGGGTGGAAAGGCCTCGAATGAGGTGGTCGATAAAAGTTACCCGGTATCCAATTGGAGGACGCGGGAAGTTTTCGTCGCCAGGGAAGATCAGCGAGCCCTCCTTCTTCAGCAAGCCAAGCTTCAACAGCTCCCGCCTTCTCCATCGGAGCGTTGGAGCCTGGAGCTGGTTGGAGATTTTGGATCTCTCCCATCCAGAGATCTCCACCTTCTCCATCGGAGCGTTGGAGCCTGGAGCTGTGTGCTTCATCAGCTTTGTGCGCGGCAGCATGGAAAGGAGATTTGGTGGAGAAGGAGGATGATTGGAAGCACGAATGTGAGGAGCTTGGGGACATCATTGGCGGAACAAGAGAGAGAAGGGAGATGTGCGGTGCGGCGAAGGGGGAGAATGAGGATGAAGAGGCAGTTTTATAGCGAGCAGGCGATCCGTCGCACCGTTGGATGAAGAGGAAATGAATCACACGCCTTATGTGTGTCAACAAGGGTATGCTAGTCTTTTGAGTGAGAAGTTACTGGACCGGAGTTACTGTGTGCATGCCAGAAGTTACGGAGGACGTGTGTCCCCCACTTGTGCAACGTGTCGACGGTCCAGAATCTTGGGCCCATGATTCAGCGAGGTGACAGGTACCGTGGTTTCCTAGGGGAGCAATCGTGGCTGTCGTCAGCACTAATGTCACTCAAGAGAAAACCTCGAGTACTTTTATCAAATATAGTGACAGGATAATGTTGAGTGCTTTGACAGAAGAAACTTCGAGAGCCCATGATCAAATACAAGCATTTGCCCATGTGCTTGGTGGCTACTCTTATCAGAAGTATTGTTCATACTTCTGATAAGAGGACAGGGTAGCGAAAGACAAGATAAAATTGGTAAAAGCATAGCAAAGATTGAGCCTACAACCAAGTACAAGCACTTGGCTGTAGCCTCGGGGGCTACTCCCATCGGGAGCGCTGGTCGCACACCCGATAAAATTGAAGGAAAAAAGAGGGAACAACAGAAAGTAGAAAAAAATGAGAGAGAGAAAGAGATAAAAATAGCGAGAAGGCAATACATGTTGAGCCTACGACGAAGTTCAAGCACTTGGCCGTAGCCTCGGGGGCTACTCCCATCGGGAGCGCTGGTCGCGCACACGATGAAGTAAGAGATCATCATATTTTCGAGTTTTATCTAACTCGAAATATACTCCCAACGGGAGGACAAAATATTATGTCATCATGACTCGAAGAAATACGCCATTCCAACAGCCGGAAAAGGCACTCGACAATATATTCTCAGAACGCGTCCGCCGCGATAAAATTTCTGAATGACGTAATCTTTTACGAAGGTAAGTCCCCAGGATCCGTCCTGTGCGGCGTGGTATCGCACCCGAATGCGCTCTCCCACTTTATCCGTGTCAACAGACGCGAAGAAAAATCCTAACGTACACGTTAGGTACTCGATAAAACTTAATTGGAGTTCGGCATATGGTAAGACCTTAAGCGGCACATGTCGAATTAAACCAGTATTCCGAGGTCGAGTCCAGGGACTTGACCTTGATGTAGTTTTTGCGGGATTGCCACAAGAGCAGTTAACTGATACCTGATCCGTCAGATGAATCATCCCCATTTACTGTTATCCATGTACAAGATATAAATATTTCGAGTAAAAATATTACAAGAATCATAGAACTTATGGATTGTTTTTATAATTGAGATTTTACTCGATTATACGATTCAAGCAAAATCTCGGGGGCTACTGACATAGGCATCCTGATACGTCTCCGACGTATCGATAATTTCTTATGTTCTATGCCATATTATTGATGATACCTACATGTTTTATGCACACTTTATGTCATATTCGTGCATTTTCTGGAACTAACCTATTAACAAGATGCCGAAGTGCCGCTTGCTGTTTTCTCGCCGTTTTTGGTTTCAGTAAATCCTAGTAACGAAATATTCTCGGAATTGGACGAAACAAAGACCCAGGGGCCTATTTCGCCACGAACCTTCCAGAAGACCGAAGAGCATACGAAGTGGGGCCACGAGGTGGCGACACCACAAGGCGGCGCGGCCAAGGAGGGGCCCACGCCGCCCTGTGGTGTGGGCCCCTCGTTAGCCCCCCGACTCTGCCCTTCCGCCTACTTAAAGCCTCCGTCGCGAAACCCCTGATGCGAAAAACCACGATACGGAAAACCTTACTGAGACGCCGCCGCCGCCGATCCCATCTCGGGGGATTCTGGAGATCTCCTCCGGCACCCTGCCGGAGAGGGGATTCATCTCCCGGAGGACTCTACACCGCCATGGTCGCCTCCGGAGTGATGAGTGAGTAGTTCACCCCTGGACTATGGGTCCATAGCAGTAGCTAGATGTTTGTCTTCTCCTCATTGTGCTTCATTGTTGGATCTTGTGAGCTGCCTAACATGATCAAGATCATCTATCCGTAATACTCTATGTTGTGTTTGTCGGGATCCGATGGATAGAGAATACCATGTTATGTTAATTATCAAGTTATTTCATATGTGTTGTTTATGATCTTGCATGCTCTCCGTTATTAGTAGAGGCTCGGCCAAGTTAATGCTAGTAACTCCAAGAGGGAGTATTTATGCTCGATAGTGGGTTCATGCCCGCATTGACACCGGGGGAGTGACAGAAACCCCTAAGGTTGTGTTGTGCTCGTTGCCACTAGGGATAAAACATTGATGCTATGTCCGAGGATGTAGTTATTGATTACATTACACACCATACTTAATGCAATTGTCTGTTGCTTTGCAACTTAATACTGGAAGGGGTTCGGACGATAACCTGAAGGTGGACTTTTTAGGCATAGATGCAGTTGGATGGCGGTCTATGTACTTTGTTGTAATGCCCAATTAAATCTCACTATACTTATCATGACATGTATGTGCATTGTTATGCCCTCTCTATTTGTGAATTGCCCGACTGTAATTTGTTCACCCAACATGCTTTTATCTTATGGGAGAGACACCTCTAGTGAACTGTGGACCCCGGTCCATTCTTTTAATACTGAAATACAAATCTGCTGCAATACTTGTTTTACTGTTTTCTCTGCAAACAATCATCTTCCACACAATACGGTTAATCCTTTGTTACAGCAAGCCGGTGAGATTGACAACCTCACTCGTTTCGTTGGGGCAAAGTACTTTGGTTGTGTTGTGCGGGTTCCACGTTGGCGCCGGAATCTCCGGTGTTGCGCCGCACTACATCCCGCCGCCATCAACCTTCAACGTGCTTCTTGACTCCTACTGGTTCGATTAAACCTTGGTTTCTTACTGAGGGAAACTTGCCGCTGTGCGCATCACACCTTCCTCTTGGGGTTCCCAACGGACGTGTCAACTACACGCATCAAGCAAATTTCTGGCGCCGTTGCCGGGGATCTGAAGAAAAGTTACTCCACAAAGATTTCTAACTCCCACGTCAACTCCGCGCCAGCAATAAATTTCTGGCGCCGTTGCCGGGGAGATCAAGACACGCTGCAAGGGGAGTCTCCACTTCTCAATCTCTTTACTTTGCTTTTGTCTTGCTTTATTTTATTTACTACTTTGTTTGCTGCATTATATCAAAACACAAAAAAATTAGTTGCTAGTTTTACTTTATTTACTTGTCTTGTTTGCTATATCAAAAACACAAAAAAATTAGTTTACTTGCATTTACTTTATCTAGTTTGCTTTATTTACTACTGCTAAAATGAGTAATCCCGAAGTTGAAGTTCGTTCATTTAAGCAATAAGGAGGAGAATGTTTAAAAGATGCTTGGTATAGAATTAGTGATGCCCATAATAGGTGCACTAAGAAACACTCCACCACTATCCTACTCAGGAATTTTTATGTTGGTATCTCTAGCTGGAATAGATATGTTCTTGATTGTCTCGCGGGGGGTAACTTTCTAGGTGCTCCCGCTTTAGAGGCTAGTTGCATTATTGAAAGTTTATTTGGAACACCACCTGTTAATGAAATTAAAATTGAAACCTCCCTTGAGGATGTTATGAAAAAATTGGAAACCATAGAGAAATTTTTTAGTGTTGAAACTAAGTTGGAGATGTTACTTGTTAAAACTGATAAACTTGATAAATCCTTAGGAGGAATTGATGAAAGAATTAGTGTCCTAGGAACTTGTGTTGACCATGATAATCAAATTAATAGGATTGGCGAACTTGAAAAAGCTATGGGAACTTTGGGTTCAACCTTTTCATCTTTACAGTTTAGAGAGAAAGCTTATGTGGGAAAGGAGCAAAAGTTTATGTATGCCTCTAAAGTGCCTAAACCAAAGAAATATTATTATAGGCATAAAATTGACAAAGCCCCTAGTACCACTACAAATGGGGGAGCTTATGATATCAATGCTCAATCTCGCGATAACACTTGAGATACACTTTCTGCGCCTAGCTGAAAGGCGTTAAAGAAAAGCGCTTATGGGAGACAACCCATGTTTTTACTCCAGTATTTTTGTTTTATATTTGTGTCTTGGAAGTTGTTTACTACTGTAGCAACCTCTCCTTATCTTAGTTTTATGTTTTGTTGTGCCAAGTAAAGTCTTTGATAGTAAAGTAAATACTAGATTTGGATTACTGCGCAGAAACAGATTTCTTTGCTGTCACGAATCTGGGTCTACCTCCCTGTAGGTAGCTCAGAAAATTAAGCCAATTTACGTGCATGATCCTCAGATATGTACGCAACTTTCATTCAATTTGAGCATTTTCATTTGAGCAAGTCTGGTGGCCTAATAAAAATCCATCTTTACGGATCGTTCTGTTTTGACAGATTCTGCCTTTTATTTCGCATTGCCTCTTTTGCTATGTTGGATGAATTTCTTTGATCCATTAATGTCCAGTAGCTTTATGCAATGTCCAGAAGTGTTAAGAATGATTGTGTCACCTCTGAACATGTGAATTTTTATTATGCACTAACCCTCTAATGAGTTGTTTCGAGTTTGGTGTGGAGGAAGTTTTCAAGGATCAAGAGAGGAGTATGATGCAATATGATCAAGGAAAGTGAAAGCTCTAAGCTTGGGGATGCCCCGGTGGTTCACCCCTGCATATTCTAAGAAGACTCAAGCGTCTAAGCTTGGGGATGCCCAAGGCATCCCCTTCTTCATCGACAACATTATCAAGTTCCTCCCCTGAAACTATATTTTTATTCCGTCACATCTTATGCACTTTGCTTGGAGCGTCGGTTTGTTTTTGTTTTTGTTTTGTTTGAATAAAATGGATCCTAGCATTCACTTTATGGGAGAGAGACACGCTCCGCTGTAGCATATGGACAAGTATGTCCTTAGGCTCTACTCATAGTATTCATGGCGAAGTTTCTTCTTCGTTAAATTGTTATATGGTTGGAATTGGAAAATGCTACATGTAGTAACTCTAAAATGTCTTGGATAATTTGATACTTGGCAATTGTTGTGCTCATGTTTAAGCTGTTGCATCATATACTTTGCACCCATTAATGAAGAAATACTTAGAGCTTGCTAATTTGGTTTGCATATTTGGTTTCTCTAGAGTCTAGATAACATCTAGTATTGAGTTTTGAACAACAAGGAAGACGGTATGGAGTCTTATAATGTTTACAATATGTCTTTTATGTGAGTTTTGCTGTACCGTTCATCCTTGTGTTTGTTTTAAATAACCTTGCTAGCCTAAACCTTGTATCGAGAGGGAATACTTCTCATGCATCCAAAATACTTGAGCCAACCACTATGCCATTTGTGTCCACCATACCTACCTACTACATGGTATTTATCCGCCATTCCAAAGTAAATTGCTTGAGTGCTACCTTTAAAATTCCATCACTCACCTTTGCAATATATAGCTCATGGGACAAATAGCTTAAAACTATTGTGGTATTGAATATGTACTTATGCACTTTATCTCTTATTAAGTTGCTTGTTGTGCGATAACCATGTTTCGGGGACGCCATCAACTATTCTTTGTTGAATATCATGTGAGTTGCTATGCATGTCCGTCTTGTCTGAAGTAAGAGAGATCTACCACCTTTATGGTTGGAGCATGCATATTGTTAGAGAAGAACGTTGGGCCGCTAACTAAAGCCATGATTCATGGTGGAAGTTTCAGTTTTGGACACATATCCTCAATCTCATATGAGAATAATAATTGTTGCCACATGCTTATGCATTAAAGAGGAGTCCATTATCTGTTGTCCATGTTGTCCCGGTATGGATGTCTAAGTTGAGAATAATCAAAAGCGAGAAATCCAAAATGCGAGCTTTCTCCTTAGACCTTTGTACAGGCGGCATGGAGGTACCCCATTGTGACACTTGGTTAAAACATGTGCATTGCAAAGATCCGGTAGTCCAAGCTAATTAGGACAAGGTGCGGGCACTATTAGTATACTATGCATGAGGCTTGCAACTTGTAAGATATAATGTACATAACTCATATGCTTTATTACTACCGTTGACAAAATTGTTTCATGTTTTCAAAATAAAAGCTCTAGCACAAATATAGCAATCGATGCTTTCCTCTTTGAAGGACCATTCTCTTTTACTTTTATGTTGAGTCAGTTCACCTATCTCTCTCCACCTCAAGAAGCAAACACTTGTGTGAACTCGTGCATTGATTCCTACATACTTGCATATTGTACTTGTTATATTACTCTATGTTGACAATTATCCATGAGATATACATGTTACAAGTTGAAAGCAACCGCTGAAACTTAATCTTCCTTTGTGTTGCTTCAATACCTTTACTTTGATTTATTGCTTTATGAGTTAACTCTTATGCAAGACTTATTAATACTTGTTTTGAAGTACTATTCATGAAAAGTCTTTGCTTTATGATTCACTTGTTTACTCATGACATTACCATTGTTTTGATCGCTGCATCCACTACATATGTTTACAAATAGTATGATCAAGGTTATGATGGCATATCACTTCGAAATTATCTTTGTTATCGTTTTACCTCGCTCGGGACGAGCAGTAACTAAGCTTGGGGATGCTTGATACGTCTCCGACGTATCGATAATTTCTTATGTTCTATGCCATATTATTGATGATACCTACATGTTTTATGCACACTTTATGTCATATTCGTGCATTTTCCGGAACTAACCTATTAATAAGATGCCGAAGTGCCGTTCCTGTTTTCCGTTGTTTTTGGTTTCGAAATCCTAGTAACGAAATATTCTCGGAATTGGACGAAACGAAGACCCGGGGGCCTATTTTTCCACGGAGCTTCCGGAAGACCGAAGAACATACGAAGTGGGGCCACGAGGTGGCGACACCACAAGGCGGCGCGGCCAAGGAGGGGCCCGCGCCGCCCGTGGTGTGGGCCCCTCGTTAGCCCCCGACTCGCCCTTCCGCCTACTTAAAGCCTCCGTCGCGAAACCCCCGATGCGAAAAACCACGATACGGAAAACCTTACTGAGACGCCGCCGCCGCCGATCCCATCTCGGGGGATTCTGGAGATCTCCTCCGCACCCTGCCGGAGAGGGGATTCATCTCCCGGAGGACTCTACACCGCCATGGTCGCCTCCGGAGTGATGAGTGAGTAGTTCACCCCTGGACTATGGGTCCATAGCAGTAGCTAGATGGTTGTCTTCTCCTCATTGTGCTTCATTGTTGGATCTTGTGAGCTGCCTAACATGATCAAGATCATCTATCCGTAATACTCTATGTTGTGTTTGTCGGGATCCGATGGATAGAGAATACCATGTTATGTTAATTATCAAGTTATTTCATATGTGTTGTTTATGATCTTGCATGCTCTCCGTTATTAGTAGAGGCTCGGCCAAGTTAATGCTAGTAACTCCAAGAGGGAGTATTTATGCTCGATAGTGGGTTCATGCCTGCATTGACACCTGGGGGAGTGACAGAAACCCCTAAGGTTGTGTTGTGCCGTTGCCACTAGGGATAAAACATTGATGCTATGTCCGAGGATGTAGTTATTGATTACATTACGCACCATACTTAATGCAATTGTCTGTTGCTTTGCAACTTAATACCGGAAGGGGTTCGGACGATAACCCGAAGGTGGACTTTTTAGGCATAGATGCAGCTTGGATGGCGGTCTATGTACTTTGTCGTAATGCCCAATTAAATCTCACTATACTTATCATGACATGTATGTGCATTGTTATGCCCTCTCTATTTGTCAATTGCCCGACCGTAATTTGTTCACCCAACATGCTTTTATCTTATGGGAGAGACACCTCTAGTGAACTCGTGGACCCCGGTCCATTCTTTTAATGCTGAAATACAAATCTGCCGCAATACTTGTTTTACTGTTTTCTCTCGCAAACAATCATCTTCCACACAATACGGTTAATCCTTTGTTACAGCAAGCTCGGTGAGATTGACAACCTCACCGTTTCGTTGGGGCAAAGTACTTTGGTTGTGTTGTGCAGGTTCCACGTTGGCGCCGGAATCTCCGGTGTTGCGCCGCACTACATCCCGCCGCCATCAACCTTCAACGTGCTTCTTGACTCCTACTGGTTCGATTAAACCTTGGTTTCTTACTGAGGGAAACTTGCCGCTGTGCGCATCACACCTTCCTCTTGGGGTTCCCAACGGACGTGTCAACTACACGCATCACATCCCTGATGGGCCTGCCGAATAAGGTACCCGGGAGTAACTGAAGGCCCATGACCCGAAGTTTTATGAAGCCTGGAAGCCCAATAAGAGTCGACATGGAAAATAGAGATAGATTAGGAATAAGACTTGAATTATTACGGGACGGACTCAAATAGGTCTCCCGACTTTGAAACTTGTACGGTACGAAAATCTCAGCTCCACCTCCTATATAAAGGGGAGCCGAGGGAGAAAGAAAGGATCGAATCATTGTTAACACCAACCCTACTTTTAGCACGCGAGCACCTTTTCGGCTGAAACCTTCGAGATCTACTTGCCCTCTACTTTCCGCGAAACCCTAGTCTAGAACTTGTAGGCATTGACAAGTTAATACCTTGTGAGGGGGGTCCACCAATGGGCCCATGACCCTAGGAGGGCCAACATGGGCCGAGGGGTGCACCCTAGCCCTAATGGGCCAGGGGAACATGCCGCTCAAGGCCCAAGTCGGCCAGCCCACTAGGGTTCCCCAAAACCCTAGGGGGATCAACTTGGGGGGAAGAAATCCCCCTCCCCCCTCTTGGCCGCCGGCCCTAGATTGGTTGGGGCGCAGGGGGGCCACCTGAAAGGATACGGATGTCGCCTAGAGGGGGTGAATAGGCGGTTTAAAACTTTTACGAATATGGCTTAATTAATGCGGAATAAAACTAGCGTTTAATTTGTCAAGCACAAAACCTATATAACTAGGGTTCACCTATGTGGACCAACGACTTATGCTAAGCAATTCAAGAAACTATTTGACAGCAAGATATATAACTTCAAGCACAAAGGATATCACAAATTAAAGTGCATAAGTAAAGACCTAGGTTATAGGAATAACCAAAGTGACGCGGAGACAATGATGTATCCCGAAGTTCACACTCTTGCGAGTGCTACTCTCCGTTGGAGCGGTGTGGAGGACAAGTCACTCCAAATGCACGAGGGCCACCGTATTCTCCTCGAGAATTCCCACTAAAGGGATGTCCCCGATCCTATATGGAACATTAGGGTGGTCACCGAACCCGCACAAAGCTTGGGGCTATCTCCACAACTTAATTGGAGGCTCCCAATAAATTGCCACAAAGGCCTTGCCCTTGAGGAATCTCCACAACTTAATTGGAGGCCCCAAGAACACCACTAAACCACAAAGCACAAAACTTGAGGTAATCTCCACAACTTAATTGGAGGCCCCAAGAACACCACAAAGACCACTAAGCCGTCTAGGGTCCAAAGACCCAAGAGGAACAAGCTCCGGGAAGAAGCTCCCGAAGTGTATGTCTCACGAACTTTCACCTCCACGTATCATCGCGGAGAAGTCAAACCGATGCACCAAATGCAATGGCTAGAACACTACAAAGATGCTCAATCCTTCATTCTCAAATTCCAAAAAATCTACAAAAGCTATTGGGGGAATAAGAGAGGAAGAACAAATAGGAGGAGAAACACCAAATTTCTCCAAGATCTAGATCTAGTGGATTTCCCTCACAAAGAGAGGAATTTGTTTGGTCAAGATGTAGATCTAGATCTCATCTATCTTTTCCTCAAATATGAGCAAGAATCATGGAGGGATTAGAGAGAGAGGAAGCTTCTCAAGGTCAACAATGGAGTAGAGAGAGTAGAATAAGCAACCGCTCAATGGGGAAGAAGACCCCTTTTTATATGGGAGGGGAGCACTAGCCGTTTGGAGAAAAAGGCTCCATTTTCACACTCTGCCGAACCTTCCGGGCTTGGCCGGGCCAATCTGGCCAGACGGACTTGTCCGGGCCAGCCCCAGACCAATTCCGGCGACTAATCTCAGAGCCGGGACCGCTTGGCCGGACCGGGGACCGGACTGGTCCGGCCCAGCCGGACCAATCTGGTTGGCAGCGCACCGCACACCAAAAACATCGCCATTTTCACAACGTGACTCTGAATTTGATGATCTTGGGCTCGTTGGAATCACAACGAAGAGTTCTACAAGATCATGCAGGGAAAAATCATAGTACAACCATGGAGTATAAGTTCAATAGGGGAAAGTATTAACCTATCTATAAGAGCTAAACCGGTAACACCTCCAATAAGGAAATTGCAACAACTTGAGTTAGAAAACTCGGATTTAGGTGAAACCAATTTAGTTGGAAAAAGGATGACAAGATCTACCCCACAAAGAGTGAAAATCTTAATAACATGTGGGATAGATTTTTCCATGAATTTAGAGGTGAAACCTCTCAATACAAAGAAGCGGGAAAAACTCCAATATCGAAAACGCAATAAGTATTTCATGTGGAATCCGCTTTCGATGAACTAGAGCTTGTCATGAGAATAAGCACAATCTCTAAAACACCATATGGATAAGATCAAAATAACAACCAAGAAATATGATGAAAGGATGCAAAGGTTTGACCTCTCTTCAAATGATACGACCGAGTTACTCAATCGAGAGCCCCTTGATAGTGTGGCAACTAACCTACAACCCGGTCTCCTAACTAAACCACGAGACCGATAAGAAAGAAACTCTATCAAGACCAAACTTTAGCCTTGCACATTCCAGTTGAGCTCGGTGATGACGATCTTGACCACAAAAGATGGAACACCTTTCTTGATTGTGCTTGCTTGATGAAGTCTTGCTAATTGCTCCCCCTCCACTATGGGAGACCTTTTTCGGTGCATCTTCACATATCCATGATCACCATATGAAAGACAAGCTTCAAGCATATGATCTCTTCGAGTTGGGTCATCTTGAACTTTCACTTTATGTCTTCTTATTGCAACCTTGAAGCCAACATATGGTCCCAGCATTGCCTATAGATAACTCCTACAATTATGACTCAATGCAAACATTAGTCCATAGGAATTGTCATTAATTATCAAAACCACACATGGGGACTCTATGCACTTTCAATCTCCCCCATTTTGGTAATTGATGACAATCTCTTTGAGAGGGCTTATATAAGTAATTTAAGTAACAAACAAGTTGAATACATAGAGCAAACTCCCCCATAGTATATGCATGTGTGAATTAACTTGAATTTCATTGCATATATTGGCAATCAAAGCCTAGTGGAGTTTCCTCTCAATATTCAACCAAGAAAGGCAACAAGATGCAAAGCATGAAAGGCAAATACTTTGGCACAAAGCAAGAAGCATAAAACCCCAAGTCCCTTAAACCCTCGAAACTTGTCCCCCATTGGCATCCATTGCCGAAATGGGAGAAAAATATAGAGAGGTCAATATAGTGAGAATTCCTCCATAAGGTGTGCACTTCTCATATTGTGAGTGGAATCAAATGCACGTATCCAATGATGAATACTCGGAGGGATTCAAACTATATGTAGGATCAAATATTGCAAAAGGATAATAAAGTCAATAAACTTCAACACATGAATCAAGCAATAGAATCAACCCAAACATGGAACCAAATGAAAGATAGATATTATGATAAGATCAAGTAGAGTGCTCTAAATAACATAAGGAAGCTCCCCAAGGTTTGTGCACAAAGATAGACAATTTGTATTGGAATATATGTGCACAAACATGGTATCATCACTCCCATAATATCAAGTGAAATAAAGTCTTATGATCGCCGTAAGATAGTGCTTTAAATAAAGTGAGGAAGCTCCCCAAGGTACATGCATAAATTAGATTGTTGCATTTGAATACAATATGCACAACATGGAATCCTCACTCCATCATTACCATTTAAACCACAAACAATTTCAAGAGACCATAGATAATAAATTAAGCTTAAAACTTGGAGCAAATTAATGGTTGAGCAACAAGTAAGAGACACCATAATAAAATGCTCAACCAAAAGGATATGTGAGAGGCATGGACAAGCATATTATAAGACTAATACAAGGATGAGAAAATAGCATCATCATAGTCTTCAAAGAGTGGTTTTGCTTAGCATGACCAACAACACATAACAATTAAATAAGATATCAAGTGGATAATTATCATCTCTCATGTGTATAAGTTTCTCTAAGTAGACAATATCACAAAGATATATATCAACAAAGAAACATGTACACACAAAATAGATACAAAATAATTAAAACATGATATCCAAAGCGAAGTCATGAAATATACCAATAAGATCTTTGCTTAATAGCACGCCCACATGCTCAATATCTTATTGTACATTAATGAACTTCAACCACAAACACATCAAAGACATCACAAATATCAACAAGGGAAATAAGATAGTTGGGATGCTTTGAGGAAAGCAACAAGTATCACAATTAAAGGATACCAAAAAAGAAAGAACTCAATTTGCAATAAGGAGGTTTCATTAAGACATTTGCAAATAGAGAGATTCATGCCAAGATGTAACCACGAGGTTCGATACAATAAAAGTATGCATGAGAAGATACTTGGTACCAAGATAGCATTGGTGTGGATGTAGTAGATATGAGTTCGTTGATCATCCTAGCTTGCCTCAAATAATCATTTAGTAACCACTTCTTACTTATGAATTTCGCAAGCATCCAATGCATCCTCATGTACCTGAAACAAATTTAAGTACAAAATGGTTCCCAAACTAATTGGGTCCAAAGTAGTTAGACACTACAACATATAGGACAAACTCCACATAAATATGTGCATATTGATATGAAATTGAATTTCATGCACATCTTAGCCCATTTAGGATTTGTTGGAGTTTACCCTATATATTGGAACAAGAAAGCAAAGCATGACATAGAATATACATATCGTAAATATGCATGCATGAGACTCTCAAGAACCAAACGAAAATACAATTTGGACGAGACACCAATTAAATCAAGAACAATAGTTGTCCAAATTATATGAAAGAATCAAATCAACAAAATATTGATTCCAAAGACTTATCTCATTACAAGAAGCTAATTAA
Source organism: Lolium rigidum (assembly GCF_022539505.1). Lineage (NCBI taxonomy): Eukaryota > Viridiplantae > Streptophyta > Magnoliopsida > Poales > Poaceae > Lolium > Lolium rigidum. Next base: position 47,483,380 of record NC_061510.1, on the reverse strand, counting down.
ACCCAAAACAAGCAATGAGATGACCAACTCCCAAGCGAGCAAGGTTCCAACAAATAAACTAAACCCTCACACTTTTCATGATGGCACAAGTACCGAAAAGAAAAGGTTTGTATTCCGACATCAAATACTTGATAAACATCAATAAATGAAAAGATAGGATCATAAAGTAGCATTCTAACACAAATAGGAGAGCTCTCCCAAGATTAGTGCCTTATTTAGGATTTTGTATTTGAATACAAAATGCACAAAAGTGGAATCATCACTCTACCCTTATTTAATAAAACGCTAAGAAAGTTTAAGTACACAAATTATATCCATAAGATGCAAGTAAAACACATGGGAGTGAAATGAAAAACCATTTCATGGAAATAAATGAAGCAATTAAACACAAGAGCCAATGTAAAGATGATCAATAAATATCTACCTCATAATAGATTACCAATTGTCCTAGGATAAGAGGTATTTGGGAAATATTTCCCGGTGGAAGTTTCCAAGTATCCAAGATCATCTTCACCCCAAAGAGAGCAGATGGTAAAAGATAAGATTTAAACATCATGGAAAGAGAGTTTATTCATAGCTTCAATTAATTACACAACCATGCAAAGAAATGAATGGCATAACTTGAAGCACATGATTTCCCAAAAGGATATTGAGAAACACATTGCGGAAAACCATGCCAAGAAAAACTCTCACAAACAAGATCCATAATTATATTATCAAAGAAGCCATTTAAGAAAATTTGGACTTGTTTGAGGAATACATGCCACATAGGAATGAGATAATTTACAATATCGATACTATGTGACACAACCTCAAGCATACACGTTTTTATGGCTTGTAATATGCACAAAGCATAATACTCCCCCATAATGTGATAGAGAATTTATTTTCACAAAGGCAACAAAGAACCAACTAGAGATAATTAATAGACATAGAATTTGAATTTCTCATGAGGATGACATGCCACATAGAGACTAGATAAACTTGCAATATCAATTCTAAGTGGTGTTCCTCATGTACACACATTTTTAGGGTTGTGAGATTCCTAAATGTATATCACTCCCCCATAATGGGATAGTCCATTAATCACTCACAAGAGCCATATAAGATACAAACAAGATGAAATAGGATCAAACACAAACACATATACATGGTGTGCAACCCAACATACATAAAACTGATTTCTCAAGATAAGCAAGTAAGAAGCACAACATATACAAACACATTCTAGGAACAAAACTAACACATGCAAAAGGGCAGGTAACTTTCAATATAAATGAGCTGAGCACATGTTACCGAAGGAAGGAACATTGGATATATGATAGAAGCAAGATAACCAAAAGACGTGGCTTGAGATAATATAAATGATGAAGATCCCTTAATTCTTCATGATGTAGCCAAGTCTCCAATGCCCTCCAACATCACCATTGATCAAGTTTTAGCTTGTTGGTCCCCAACTAAGTTGAGTCCTAAGAGGTTAGTCACAATAGGTTTGGCAACCCAAATGTTTCTTTTCTTTACACCACTTTGAGCACCAACATATTTGGCAAACACATTGCCACCCTCATCCTTGCGAAGAGAATAAACATCATCAATGATGATAGGCTTGGATGAGGTACCAATAGTGCAAAAGGACGAGATGTGGCCCTTCTCACGACATATGTAGCAAGTTCTTCTCTTCTCCTTCTTTTCACTAGATTTCTCCACAATGGGAGAATTGGCTTGATTCTTTTTGGGAAGTGGCCTTTCTTCAACCCGAGGTTGGGCATGGCCTTGAAATTGAGGACACTTCCCTTCTTTCTTCTCACTAAGAGGCTTCTTCTTCAATGGGCAAGATATAACATGATGCCCTGATGGCGTGTATTTCACACGTTCGTTGGGCAACCCCAAGAGGAAGGTATGATGCGCACAGCAGCAAGTTTTCCCTCAGAAAGAAACCAAGGTTTATCGAACCAGGAGGAGCCAAGAAGCACGTTGAAGGTTGATGGCGGCGGGATGTAGTGCGGCGCAACACCGCAGATTCCGGCGCCAACGTGGAACCCGCACAACACAACCAAGCTACTTTGCCCCAACGAAACAGCTGAGGTTGTCAATCTCACCGGCTTGCCGTAACAAAGGATTAACCGTATTGTGTGGAAGATGATTGTTTGCAGAGAAAACAAGTAAAAACAAGTATTGCAAGAGATTGTATTTCAAGAAAGAGAATTGGACCGGGGTCCACAGCTCACTAGAGGTGTCTCTCCCATAAGACGAACAAGCATGTTGGGTGAACAAATTACAGCTTGGGCAATTGACAAATAAAGAGAGCATGACAATGCACATACATATCATGATGAGTATAGTGAGATTTAATTGGGCATTACGACAAAGTACATAGACCGCCATCCAACCGCATCTATGCCTAAAAAGTCCACCTTCAAGTTATCATCCGAACCCCTCCAGCATTAAGTTGCAAACAACAGTACAATTGCATTAAGTATGGTGCGTAATGTAATCAACAACTACATCCTTAGACATAGCATCAATGTTTTATCCCTAGTGGCAACAAGACAACACAACCTTAGAACTTTCTCGTCATCGTCCTGTGTGTCAATGCAGGCATGAACCCACTATCGAGCATAAGTACTCCCTCTTGGAGTTAAAAGCATCTACTTGGCCGCAGCATCTACTAATAACGGAGAGCATGCAAGATCATAAACAACACATAAGCATAACTTTGATAATCAACATAACAAGTATTCTCTATTCATCGGATCCCAACAAACGCAACATATAGAATTACATATAGATGATCTTGATCATGATAGGCAGCTCACAAGATCCGACAATGATAGCACAATGGGGAGAAGACAACCATCTAGCTACCGCTATGGACCCATAGTCCAGGGGTAGACTACTCACTCATCACTCCGGAGGCGACCATGGCGGTGTAGAGTCCTCCGGGAGATGAATCCCCTCTCCGGCAGGTGCCGGAGGCGATCTCCAGGATCCCCCGAGATGGGATCGGCGGCGACGGCGTCTCGCAATGTTTTCCGTATCGTGGCTCTCGGCACCGGGGGTTTCGTCACGGAGGCTATTTGTAGGCGGAAGGGCAGGTCAAGAGGCGGCACAGGGGGCCCACACCACGGGCCGGCGCGGCCAGGGGTGGGGCCGCGCCGCCCTAGGGTTTGGCCACCCCGTGGCCCCTCTTCGTCTCTCCTTCGGACTTCCGGAAGCTTCGTGAGAAAATAGGCCTCCGGGCTTTTATTTCGTCCAATTCCGAGAATATTTCTTTACTAGGATTTCGAAACCAAAAACAGCAGTAAAACAAAGAATCGGCACTTCGGCATCTTGTTAATAGGTTAGTTCCGTAAAATGCACGAATATGACATAAAGTGTGCATAAAACATGTAGATAACATCAATAATGTGGCATGGAACACAAGAAATTATCGATACGTTGGAGACGTATCAGCATCCCCAAGCTTAGTTCTCGCTCGTCCCGAGCAGTAAAACGATAACAAAGATAATTTCCGGAGTGACATGCCATCATAAACTTGATCATACTATTTGTAAAGCATATGTAGAGAATGCAGCGATCAAAACAATGTGTATGACATGAGTAAACAAGTGAATCATAAAGCAAAGACTTTTCATGAATAGCATTTCAAGACAAGCATCAATAAGTCTTGCATAAGAGTTAACTCATAAAGCAATAATTCAAAGTAAAGGTATTGAAGCAACACAAAAGAAGATTAAGTTTCAGCGGTTGCTTTCAACTTGTAACATGTATATCTCATGGATATTGTCAACATAGAGTAATATAATAAGTGCAATAAGCAAGTATGTAAGAATCAATGCACAGCTCACACAAGTGTTTGCTTCTTGAGGTGGAGAGAAATAGGTGAACCGACTCAACATAAAAGTAAAGAGAATGGTCCTCATAGAGGAAAAGCATCGATTGCTATATTTGTGCTAGAGCTTTGATTTTGAAAACATGAAACAATTTTGTCAACGGTAGTAATAAAGCATATGCATCATGTAAATTATATCTTATAAGTTGCAAGCCTCATGCATAGTGTACTAATAGTGCTCGCACCTTGTCCTAATTAGCTTGGACTACCCGGATTATCACCGCAATACATATGCTTTAACCAAGTATCACAAAGGGGTACCTCTATGCCGCCTCGTACAAAGGTCTAAGGAGAAAGCTCGCATTTGGATTTCTCGCTTTTGATTATTCTCAACTTAGACATCCATACCGGGACAACATAGACAACAGTATAATGGACTCCTCTTTTAATGCTTTAAGCATTCAACAACAATTAATTCTTTTCTCATTAGAGATTTGAGGATGTTTGTCCAAAACTGAAACTTCCACCATGGAACATGGCTTTAGTTAGCGGCCCAATGTTCTTCTCTCACAATATGCATGCTCAAACCATTCAACTCAGTGTAGATCGCCCTTACTTCGTACAAGACGAACATGCATAGCAACTCACATGAAATTCAACAATGAGTTGATGGCGTTCCCAAGCAAACATGGTTATCGCACAACAAGCAACTTAATAAGAGATAAAGTGCATAATTACATATTCAATACCACAATAGTTTTTAAGCTATTTGTCCCATGAGCTATATATTGCAAAGGTGAATGATGGAATTTTAAAGGTAGCACTCAAGCAATTTACTTTGGAATGGCGGGAAAATACCATGTAGTATAGGTAGGTATGGTGGACACAAATGGCATAGTGGTTGGCTCAAGTATTTTGGATGCATGAGAAGTATTCCCTCTCGATACAAGGTTTAGGCTAGCAAGGTTGTTTGAGGCAAACACAAGGATGAACTAGTACAGCAAAACTCACATAAAAGACATATTGAAAGCATTATAATACTCTATACCGTCTTCCTTGTTGTTCAAACTCAAAACTAGAAATTATCTAGACCTTAGAGAAACCAAATATGCAAACCAAATTTTAGCATGCTCTATGTATTTCTTCATTAATGGGTGCAAAGCATATGATGCAAGAGCTTAAACATGAGCACAACAATTGCCAAGTATCACATTACCCAAAACATTTATAGCAATTACTACATGTATCATTTTCCAATTCCAACCATATAACAATTTAACGAAGGAGAAACTTCGCCATGAATACTATGAGTAGAAACCAAGGACATATTTGTCCATAAGCTACAGCGGAGTGTGTATCTCTCCCATAAAGTGAATGCTAGGATCCATTTTATTCAAACAAAACAAAAACAAAAACAAAACGACGCTCCAAGAAAAAGCACATAAGATGTGGCCGAATAAAAATGTAGTTTCAGGGGAGGAACCCGATAATTTGTTGATGAAGAAGGGGATGCCTTGGGCATCCCCAAGCTTAGACGCTTGAGTCTTCTTGATATATGCAGGGGTGAACCACCGGGTGCATCCCCAAGCTTAGAGCTTTCACTCTCCTTGATCATGTTGCATCATACTCCTCTCTTGATCCTTGAAAACTTCCTCCACACCAAACTCGAAACAACTCATTAGAGGGTTAGTGCACAATATAAATTGACATATTCAGAGGTGACACACTCATTCTTAACACTTCTGGACATTGCATAATGCTACTGGACATTAGTGGATCAAAGAAATTCATCCAACATAGCGAAAGAGGCAATGCGAAATAAAAGGCAGAATCTGTCAAAACAGAACAGTTCGTATTGACGAATTTTAAAATGGCACCAGACTTGCTCAAATGAAAATGCTCAAATTGAATGAAAGTTGCGTACATATCTGAGGATCATGCACGTAAATTGGCATAATTTTCTGAGCTTCCTGCAGGGCAGTGGGCTCAGATTCGTGACAGCAAAGAAATCTGGAACTGCGCAGTAATCCAAATCTAGTACTTACTTTTCTATCAACGGCTTAACTTGGCACAACAAAACTCAAAACTAAGATAAGGAGAGGTTGCTACAGTAGTAAACAACTTCCAAGACACAAAATAAAAACAAAGTACTGTAGGTAAAAACATGGGTTGTCTCCCATAAGCGCTTTTTTAACGCCTTTCAGCCTAGGCGCGTAAAGTGTGTATCAAGTAACATCGAGAGATGAAGCATCAACATCATAATTTGTTCTAATGATAGAATCATAAGGTACCTTCATTCTCTTTCTAGGGAAGTGTTCCATACCTTTCTTGAGAGGAAATTGATATTTTATATTTCCTTCCCTCATATCAATAATAGCACCAACAGCTCGAAGAAAAGGTCTTCCCAATATAATTGGACAAGATGCATTGCATTCAATATCCAAGACAACAAAATCAACGGGAACAAGATTATTGTTAACGGTAATGCGAACATTATCAACTTTACCCAAAGGTTTCTTTGTAGAATGATCAGCAAGATTAACATCCAAATAACAATTTTTCAGCGGTGGCAAGTCAAGCATATTATAAATTTTCTTCGGCATAACGTAAATACTTGCACCAAGATCACATAAAGCATTACAATCAAAATCTTTAACCTTCATCTTAATGATGGGCTCCCAACCATCTTCTAGCTTTTTAGGAATAGAGGCTTCGCGCTCTAGTTTCTCTTCTCTAGCTTTTATGAGAGCATTTGTAATATGATGCGTGAAAGCCAAATTTATAGCACTAGCATTAGGACTTTTAGCAAGTTTTTGCAAGAACTTTATAACTTCAGAGATGTGGCAATCATCAAAATTCAAACCATTATAATCTAAAGCAATGGGATCATCATCCCCAATGTTGGAAAAATTTCAGCAGCCTTTATCGCAAGCAGTTTCAAGTAGCTTTAGCAGCTCAGTGCAGTTTTCGCGCTTTGCATTAGAAGTGGAAACATTGCTAACACCAATTCTTTTATTAGTATGAGTAGGAGGTGCAGCAACATGTGTAGCATTATCATTACTAGTGGTGGTAATAGTCCAAACTTTAGCTATATTCTTCTCTTTAGCTAGTTTTTCATTTTCTTCTCTATCCCACCTAGCACGCTAGCTCAGCCATTAATCTTATATTCTCATTAATTCTAACTTGGATGGCATTTGCTGTAGTAACAATTTTATTTTCAATGTCCCTATTAGGCATAACCTTCGATTTCAAAAGATCAACATCAGAGGCAAGACTATCAACTCTAGAAACAAGAATATCAATTTTATTGAGCTTTTCCTCAACAGATTTGTTAAAGGCAGTTTGTGTACTAATAAATTCTTTAAGCATGGCTTCAAGTCCAGGGGGTGAATTCCTATTATTGTTGTAAGAATTCCCATAAGAATTAGCATAACCGTTACCATTATTATAAGGATATGGCCTATAGTTATTACTAGAATTGTTCCGATAAGCATTGTTGTTGAAATTATTATTTTTAATGAAGTTTACATCAACATGTTCTTCTTGTGCAACCAATGAAGCTAACGGAACATTATTAGGATCAACATTAGATCCTATCATTCACAAGCATAGACATAATAGCATCAACCTTATCATTCAAGGAAGAGGATTCTTCAACAGAATTTACCTTCTTACCTTGTGGAGCTCTTTCCGTGTGCCATTCAGAGTAATTTATCATCATATCATCAAGAAGTTTTGTAGCCGCCCCCAATGTGATGGACATAAAGGTACCTCCAGCAGCTGAATCCAATAAATTCCGCGAAGAAAAATTTAGTCCTGCATAGAAGGTTTGGATGATCATCCAAGTAGTCAGTCCATGGGTTGGGCAATTTTTAACCAGAGATTTCATTCTTTCCCAAGCTTGAGCAACATGTTCAGCATCTAATTGTTTAAAATTCATTATGCTACTCCTCAAAGATATAATTTTAGCAGGGGGATAATATCTACCAATAAAAGCATCCTTGCATTTAGTCCATGAATCAATACTATTCTTAGGCAGAGATAGCAACCAATCTTTAGCTCTTCCTCTTAATGAGAAAGGGAACAATTTTAGTTTAATAATATCACCATCTACATCTTTATATTTTTGCATTTCACATAGTTCAACAAAATTATTGAGATGGGCAGCAAGATCATCGTAACTAACTCCAGAAAATTGATGGTTCATGACAAGATTCAATAAAGCAGGTTTAATTTCAAAGAATTCTGCCGTAGTAGCAGGTGGAGCAATAGGTGTGCATAAGAAATCATTATTATTTGTGGTTGTGAAGTCACACAACTTAGTATTTTCAGCGTTGGCCATTTTAGCAATAGTAAATGAAGCAAACTAGATAAAGTAAATGCAAGTAAACTAATTTTTTTGTGTTTTCGATATAGCAAACAAGATAGCAAATAAAGTAAAACTAGCAACTAATTTTTTTGTATTTTGATTTAGTGCAGCAAACAAAGTAGTAAATAAAATAAAGCAAGACAAAAACAAAGTAAAGAGATTGAGAAGTGGAGACTCCCTTGCAGCGTGTCTTGATCTCCACGCAACGGCGCCGTAAAAGAGCTTGATGGCGTGTATTTCACACGTTCGTTGGGCAACCCCAAGAGGAAGGTATGATGCGCACAGCAAGCAAGTTTTCCCTCGTAAAGAAACCAAGGTTTATCGAACCAGGAGGAGCCAAGAAGCACGTTGAAGGTTGATGGCGGCGGGATGTAGTGCGGCGCAACACCGTAGATTCCGGCGCCAACGTGGAACCCGCACAACACAACCAAGCTACTTTGCCCCAACGAAACAAAGTGAGGTTGTCAATCTCACCGGCTTGCCGTAACAAAGGATTAACCGTATTGTGTGGAAGATGATTGTTTGCAGAGAAAACAAGAGAAACAAGTATTGCAAGTAGATTGTATTTCAAGAAAGAGAATTGGACCGGGGTCCACAGCTCACTAGAGGTGTCTCTCCCATAAGACGAACAAGCATGTTGGGTGAACAAATTACAGCTTGGGCAATTGACAAATAAAGAGAGCATGACAATGCACATACATATCATGATGAGTATAGTGAGATTTAATTGGGCATTACGACAAAGTACATAGACCGCCATCCAACCGCATCTATGCCTAAAAAGTCCACCTTCAAAGTTATCATCCGAACCCCTCCAAGCATTAAGTTGCAAAACAACGGACAATTGCATTAAGTATGGTGCGTAATGTAATCAACAACTACATCCTTAGACATAGCATCAATGTTTTATCCCTAGTGGCAACAAGACAACACAACCTTAGAACTTTCTCACATCGTCCCGTGTGTCAATGCGGCATGAACCCACTATCGAGCATAAGTACTCCCTCTTGGAGTTAAAAGCATCTACTTGGCCAGAGCATCTACTAATAACGGAGAGCATGCAAGATCATAAACAACACATAAGCATAACTTTGATAATCAACATAACAAGTATTCTCTATTCATCGGATCCCAACAAACGCAACATATAGAATTACATATAGATGATCTTGATCATGATAGGCAGCTCACAAGATCCGACAATGATAGCACAATGGGGAGAAGACAACCATCTAGCTACCGCTATGGACCCATAGTCCAGTGGGTAGACTACTCACTCATCACTCCGGAGGCGACCATGGCGGTGTAGAGTCCTCCGGGAGATGAATCCCCTCTCCGGCAGGGTGCCGGAGGCGATCTCCAGGATCCCCCGAGATGGGATCGGCGGCGACGGCGTCTCGCAATGTTTTCCGTATCGTGGCTCTCGGCATCGGGGGTTTCGTCACGGAGGCTATTTGTAGGCGGAAGGGCAGGTCAAGAGGCGGCACAGGGGCCCAAACCACAGGCCGGCGCGGCCGGGGTGGGGCCGCGCCGCCCTAGGGTTTGGCCACCCCGTGGCCCCTCTTCGTCTCTCCTTCGGACTTCCGGAAGCTTCGTGAGAAAATAGGCCTCCGGGCTTTTATTTCGTCCAATTCCGAGAATATTTCTTTACTAGGATTTCTGAAACCAAAAACAGCAGAAAACAAGAATCGGCACTTCGGCATCTTGTTAATAGGTTAGTTCCAGAAAATGCACGAATATGACATAAAGTGTGCATAAAACATGTAGATAACATCAATAATGTGGCATGGAACACAAGAAATTATCGATACGTTGGAGACGTATCATGCCCTTCAATTTTGCACTTGAAGCAAGTAATGTTGGCCGGATATTTGACTTGAACTTGGCCCCTTCTTGTTCTTGGAGCTTTTGGACTTCTTCTTGTTGTTAGAGATAAATCCAAGTTTGCTCTTGTCATTGGGGGATTGTTGCACACTCAACATATTGTCAAGTTTGCATTTCCCTTCATGATACTTTTTCAAGTCTTTCTTCAAGGAAGTGACTTGAGCCTTGAGCTCTTTGATTTCCTCTACATGGTTAGTAACAACACAAATACTAGAGGAATTAGAAACTTCATTGTTAGAGCAACAAGGCAAGGAGGATAATTCATCACAAGATTTTGCAATACTATGAGTAGATGAATTAATAGGACTAGCACATGGCAATATAGCATTTTGAGAATTAGTGCTAGTATCCACATGAGGCTCACAAGATGTTACCTTTGACATGATAGCCTCATGAGCTAACTTTAGCTTCTCATGGGACACTAGAAGTTCATCATGGGAGCTAGAGAGCTTTCCATGACTTTCTTCCAAAATCCCATACTTGCTAGTTAGCAATTCAAGTTGTTCCCTTAGCTCAACATTCTCCGTCAAAATGGATGCTTCATAAGATGTAGAGTTAGTAGCACAATCATCATCATTAATAGCAAAAGGAGAAGGCAAGTTGGCATGCTCTTTTAGATATGAAGCTTTAAGTTGCTCATGTGACTCGGTGAGTTTGGTGAGCGCACTCTCAATGACCCTAGAGTCATTTTTGAGTTGCTCAAAATCCTCAAGGAGTTTAGCATTCACAAACACAAGATTATCATTTTTTAGCTTTAGATCATTTGCCACTTCAAGATCTCTATCATGGTTTTCCTTTATTCTAGACAATTCTAGAGAAAAGGTCTCTTCAAGAGATTCTTTGGTGGTTTGTTCTTCTTCAAGTTAATCCTTTAGAGAACCAATTTCATTGGCATACTCGCGTTCAAGAACACCCATTTTTAATATGGTGTTCTCATGCATCTCAATAAGTTTTTGGCTCTCAATATCACAAACTAAGATCTCAACAAATTTAGAGCAAGCAATTTTATTTTTGCGAAGAGCATGATGAACAACCTCACCCTTGTCATGTAAATAGGCAATCAATTCCTCTTCTTCTTCATGTACTTCATCTTCATCATTATGAGAAAGATTAGCTTCCGAGGTATGAGATACCGTAGAAGCTTTAGCCATAAGGCATATATGAGAAACTTGAGATGATGGATAAGAAGAGCTACTTGAAGCTCCATTCAAGATCTTGTCATTGCCAATGGATTCTTCGGTTTCCTCTACATTGTTAGACACACAACAGCTAGAGGAAATAGAAGCATTTATATTATGGAGACAAGAAATAGCAAGCATATCACCATGGCATTTAGATGAGCATTTAACACATGGTATGCAAGGACTATCAACACAAGTATGTGAATCATTTATAGTGCTAGATGTGTTTAAGTCCAAAGATGAAGCATTGCAATGAGATAGAGATGAAGGATCATCAAGAATAGGATCACCCTCAACATTGCAATGGTCATCACCACTCACCTTGCCATTTCCTTGTGTCTTGAAACACAACGGTGAAGTGGATGAAAGTTCATCACGGCCGGAAGTGGAGGGAATACAATCATCCTCAATAATGTTGGACACATCATATTTTTCTTCAAGCTTTGTCCATAAATCATGAGCGCTCCGGAAAGGCAAGATTGCAAGAATATCTACATTGCTCAAAGCATGAACAAGCACATTAGAAGATTGAGCACTGAGATATAAAATTTTCTCATCCTCTGAAGATAGATTTTGGGAATCCATCGGAGGAGAAAAACCTATATCTACAATTCGCTCCATATGAGGGACAATGGCCCGAAAATGACTAAGCATGCGAATTTTCCAAACATCATAATTTGTGCCATCGAATATAAAAGTGTGATCATGCACAAAATCTATAGCCGACATCCTTACTCTCAATGCGGTAAAGCCTATAGAGAGAGACCGGGCTCTGATACCAATTGAAAGGACACGGATGTCACCTATAAGGGGGGTGAATAGGCGGTTTAAAACTTTTACGAATATGGCTTAACAAATGTGGAATAAAACTAGCGTCTAATTTGTCAAGCACAAAACCTATATAACTAGGGTTCACCTATGTGGACCAACGACTTATGCTAAGCAATTCAAGCAACTATTTGATAGCAAGATATATAACTTCAAGCACGAAGGCTATCACAAAGTAAAGTGCATAAGTAAAGAGATCGGGTATAGGAATAACCAAAGTGACGCGAAGACAACGATGTTTCCCGAAGTTCACACTCTTGCGAGTGCTACTCTCCGTTGGAGCGGTGTGGAGGACAAGTCACTCCAAATGCACGAGGGCCACCGTATTCTCCTCGAGAATTCCCACCAAAAGGGATGTCCCCGATCCACTATGGAACCTTAGGGTGGTCACCGAACCCGCACAAAGCTTGGGGCTATCTCCACAACTTAATTGGAGGCTCCAAATAAATTGCCACAAAGGCCTTGACCTTGAGGAATCTCCACAACTTAATTGGAAGCCCCAAGAACACCACTAAGCCACAAAGCAAAAAAAACTTGAGGTAATCTCCAAAACTTAATTGGAGGTCCCAAGAACACCACAAAGACCACTAAGCCGTCTAGGGTTCAAAGACCCAAGAGGAACAAACTCCGGGAACAAGCTCCCGAAGTGTATGTCTCATGAACTTTCACCTCCACGTATCACCACGGAGAATTCAAACCGATGCACCAAATACAACGGCTAGAACACCACAAAGATGATCAATCCTTCTCTCTCAGATTCCAACAAAGCTACAAAAGCTATTGGGGTAATAAGAGAGGAAGAACAAATAGGAGGAGTGATACGTCCAATTTGCATCACTATTTTATATCATAATTTGCTGTTATTCATTGATATATTTCATATTGGGACACAATACTTATGTTATTTCATCTATTTTGCATGTTTCATGATTATTTGGAGATCGAGCACCGGAGCCAGGATTCTCGCTGGAAAAGCACCGTCGAGATGCAATATTTCGGAAGATCAACTCGTGGAAGGAAGTTTTACAGAAAATCCTATTTTTCCGGATGACGGAGGAAGCCAGAAGGGGGAGCCAGCTGGACCCAGGGTGGGCCCACACCATAGGGTGGCGCGGCCCATGGCTCCGGCCGCGCCACCATGTGGTGTGGAGCCCCTCGGCCTCTTTCGCCTCCTTTTCTTCGCGAAACCCTTCGTCCCGAAGACCTAAGCCACGGAGGAATCCTCACGAAGGGTTACAGCCCGCCTCGCGGGGCGGAGAACACCAGAGAGAAAAGAGCTCTCCGGCGGGCAGGAATCCGCCGGGGAAATTCCCTCCCGGAGGGGGAAATCGACGCCATCGTCACCGCCATCGAGCTGGACATCATCTCCATCACCATCATCATCATCTCCACCATCATCACCGCCATCTCCACCGCTCGACATCGTCACCGCTGTAGCAATTTGGGTTTGATCTTGATTGTTTGATAGGGGAAACTCTCCCGGTATCGATTTCTACTTGTTGTTTATGCTATTGAGTGAAACCATTGAACCAAGGTCTATGTTCAGATTGTTATTCATCATCATATCACCTCCGATCATGTTCCATATGATGTCTCGTGAGTAGTTCGTTTAGTTCTTGAGGACATGGGTGAAGTCTAATTGTTAGTAGTGAACTATGGTTGAGTAATATTCAATGTTATGATATTTAAGTTGTGGTGTTATTCTTCTAGTGGTGTCGTGTGAACGTCGACTACACGACACTTCACCATTTATGGGCCTAGGGAATGCATCTTGTACTCGTTTGCCAATTGCGGGGTTGCCGGAGTGACGTAAACCTAAACCCCCGTTGGTATATCGATGCAGGAGGGATCGCAGGATCTCGCAGTTTAAGGCTGTGGTTAGATTTATCTTAATTACTTTCTTGTAGTTGCGGATGCTTGCAAGGGGTATAATCACAAGTATGTATTAGTCCTAGGAAGGGCGGTACATTAGCATAGGTTCACCCACACAACACTTATCAAAACAATGAAGATTAATCAACTGTATGTAGCGAAAGCACTAGACTAAAATCCCGTGTGTCCTCGAGAACGTTTGGTCATTATAAGTAAACAAACCGGCTTGTCCTTTGTGCTAAAAAGGATTGGGCCACTCGCTGCAATTATTTCTCTCGCATTTTACTTACTCGTACTTTATTCACCTATTACATCAAAACCCCCCGAATATTTGTCTGTGAGCATTTACAGTGAAACCTTCATCGAAACTGCTCGTCAACACCTTCTCGCTCCTCGTTGGGATCGACATTCTTACTTATCGAAGATACTACGATACATCCCATATACTTGTGGGTCATCAAGACTATTTTCTCGGCGCCGTTGCCGGGAGTGAAGCGCTATTGGTAAGTGGAATTGGTAAGGAAAACCTTTACAGTTTGTGCTGATTTTATTTCTGCTTGCTGCTATAAGTCATTATGGAGAGATCTTCTCTTCAATTTCTATTTGGGAAATCTACTACTACTGCAACGGTAGTGGATGAGGCGCCAGGTGAGGAAGTAATACCATATAAAATACCTACGAAAATTATTGAACATGTTATGGATAACCGCTATGAAGGGGATGGAACCGTCCATCCTGGTGATCATTTACTGTTTTTGCATGAATTATGCGGGTTATTCAAATGTGCAGGTATTGCTATGAATGAAGTAAGGAAGAAGCTATTCTCTATATCGCTGTCTGGTAAAGCGGCGCATTGGTATAAATTGTTGAAGAATGGTGATTCTCTTGATTGGGAGGACATTGTGCCTTTATTTTATTCCAAATTTTATCCTCCAAGTGAAATTCACAAAGATCGGAACCGCATATATAATTTCCGGCCTCATGATGGAGAGAGTATTGCCCAAGCTTGGGGGAGATTGAAGTCTTTAATGCTCAAATGCCCCATTCATGAGCTTCCGGTAATGTTATTATTGATAATTTCTATGCAAGACTTTCTTTTCAAGACAAGACCTTGCTGGATACTTCTTGTTCCGGATCATTTACGCGCAATAAATAAGAGTTTAAAAGGGACCTTCTTGATCGGATCCAAGAAAATACTCGAAGGTTGGGAGAACGACAAAGATAGAGAGTCGGTATAATTTACGATTATAAATGCATTGAAGCTTTTATGGATACCGATACATTTCGTAATATGAGTGCTACATATGGTCTTGATTCTCAAGTTGCTGCAAATCTTTATAAAGCTTTTGCCTCTCATTATGAATTGCCTAAGAAGAATTTTGATAAGTATCATGAACCGTACAAAGATAAAATTGATTCATCTATTAATAAGTGTGTTGTAATTGAAACTCGCTGATCGTGTTATTCCTGAAGCTTATATTGAAAAAACTCCTTCTCCGCTAAAATGAAAGAGTACTCGTTATAAATAGTGCGGTTCATAAAAGTGAAAAGAAACCTAGAGAACCTCGAAGAACAAATAAAAGTTGAACCTCGCCGTTGCAATAGTTAAAGATCTTGTGACTGAAAATGTGGAGGATGGTCATATTATTTTCTCGTGAAGATGCTTCTAATATTGTTTCACATCCTAATAAACCCAAACAAGCTAGTGTTCCTATGATATCCGTTAGAATTGGTGATCATTGCTATTATGGTTTATGTGATATTGGTGCAAGTGTTAGTTCTATACCTTATGAGCTTTACACGGAGATTATGCACGAAATTGATTCTTGTGAACTTGAAGATATTGATGTGGTTATTCAGTCGGCTAATAGAGAAACTATTTCTCCAATTGGTATTGTTCGAGATGTGGAAGTTCTATGTGGTAAGATTAAATATCCCGCTGACTTTTTGGTACTTGGTTCTCGTCGCTAGTGATTATTGTCCTATCATTTTTGGTAGACCTTTTCTAAATACTTGTGGACCTATTATCGATTGCAAGAAAGAGAAAATTTTGACTAAATTTGCTGGTGAATCTTATGAGTTTAACTTCTCTAAATTTACTAAAACTCCTTATAAAGCTGATTTGCCTAGTAATGATTTTAAAATGGAGCAGTGTGCATCTATTGTTCTTGTTCCTAATAATCCTTTGCAGCAACATTTGGAGGATAGCGAGAGTGAAGTTTTTAGGAAAGAAAGAGATGAGCTTGAGGAGATTTTTCTTCGCCAACCTATTCTCAAGCATGATTTACCTAGTGGAAGACTTGGGTACAACACCGCCACCAAAGGAAGATCCCGTTTTTGATTTAAAGCCTTTGCCTCGATAATCTTAAATATGCTCATATTGATGATAAGAAAATATATCCCGTTATTATTAGTTCTAAGCTTACGTAGTTTGAAGAAGAAAGATTATTGCAAATATTGAAGAAACACCGAGGTGCTATTGGCTATACTCTTGATGACTTGAAGGGGATTTCTCCTCTATTTGCCAACATGCCATTAATATGGAAGAT
Organism: Lolium rigidum; assembly: GCF_022539505.1. Lineage (NCBI taxonomy): Eukaryota > Viridiplantae > Streptophyta > Magnoliopsida > Poales > Poaceae > Lolium > Lolium rigidum. The sequence continues at coordinate 47,466,865 of NC_061510.1, read as the reverse complement.
GATGCGAAGCCGCTTGTTGAACCTCGAGCGTCGTCTAATTCCTAAGATGAAGGATGTGGTAAGAAATGAGGTATTACGACTTCTTGAAGCTGGTATTATATATCCTATTGCCGATAGTAGATGGGTTAGTCCCGTGCATTGCGTTCCTAAGAAAGGAGGAATGATCGTTGTGCCTAATGATAATGATGAGCTCATACCTCAAAGAGTAGTTGTAGGGTATAGAATGTGCATTGATTATCGAAAAGTTAATAAAGTTACTAAGAAAGATCATTACCCTTTACCATTTATTGATCAAATGCTAGAAAGGTTATCTAAAAATACTCATTTTTGCTTTCTTGATGGTTATTCCGGGTTTTCACAAATTGTCGTTAAAGCTAAAGATCAAGAGAAAACCACTTTTACTTGTCCCTATGGAAGTTATGCTTATAGGCGTATGCCTTTTGGTTTATGTAATGCTCCTGCTACTTTTCAAAGATGCATGTCTGCTATTTTTCATGGCTTTTGTGAGAGTATTGTGGAAGTATTCATGGATGATTTTTCGGTCTACGGGAATTCTTTTGATAGTTGCTTGCGAAACCTTGATAAAGTTTTGCAGAGATGTGAAGAAACTAACCTTGTTCTTAATTGGGAGAAATGCCACTTTATGGTTAATGAAGGAATTGTATTGGGACATAAAATTTCCGAGAGAGGTATTGAAGTTGATAGAGCTAAAGTTGAAGCTATTGAGAAGATGCCCTATCCGAGGGATGTTAAAGGTATTCGTAGTGTTCTTGGACATGCTGGGTTTTATAGGAGATTTATTAAAGATTTCTCCAAGATTTCAAAACCTCTTACTAATCTTCTTCAAAAAGATGTACATTTTGTTTTTGATGATGATTGTAAGGAAGCTTTTGAAACTCTAAAGAAAGCCTTAACAACTGCTCCTATAGTTGAACCTCCTGATTGGAATTTACCATTTGAAATTATGTGTGATGCTAGTGATTTTGCTGTAGGCGCTGTTCTTGGACAAGCGAGTAGATAAAAAATTAAATGTTATTCATTATGCTAGTAAAACTCTTGATGTCTGCTCAAAGAAATTATGCTACTACCGAAAAAGAATTGTTAGCCGTAGTCTTTGCTTGTGATAAATTTAGATCTTATATTGTTGATTCAAAAGTTACAATTCATACCGATCATGCTGCAATTAGATACCTTATGACAAAGAAAGATGCTAAGCCAAGGCTTATTAGATGGGTACTTCTTTTGCAAGAATTTGATTTACATATTGTAGATAGGAAAGGTGCCGATAATCCCGTTGTCGATAATTTTTCTAGATTGGAAAATATTGCTTATGATCCTGTTCTCGTTAATGATAGTTTTCCAAATGAACAATTGGCTGTAATAAAGGTGAGCTCGCGAGACAGTCCTTGGTATGCTCGATTATGCTAACTTTATTGTTTCCAAGTACTTGCCTCCAACCTTTTCAGCTTCAGCAGAGGAGGAAATTCTTTTATGACTTGAGGCATTATTTCCGGGATGACCCACACTTATATAAAGAAGGAGTGGATGGTATTCTGCGAAGGTGTGTTCCCGAATATGAACAACAAGAGATATTGAGTAAATGTCATGGCGAGTGCTTATGGAGGACATCACGCCGGAGATAGAACCGCGCAAAAGGTTCTACAATCAGGTTTTTATTGGCCAACTCTCTTCAAAGATGCAAGGAAGTTTATTTTATCTTGTGATGAATGTCAAAGGGTTGGTAATATCTCCGTACGCAATGAAATGCCTATGAATTATACTCTTGTTATTGAACCGTTTGATTGTTGGGGATTTGACTTCATGGGACCTTTTCCCTCTTCAAAAGGTAACACTCATATACTTGTTGATGTTGATTATGTTACTAAATGGGTGGAAGCCATACCTACAAAAAGTGCTGATGGTGAGACCTCTTTAAAAATGCTTTTAGATGTTATTTTTCCTAGATTTGGAGTACCTAGATATATTATGAATGATGGAGGTTCTCATTTTATTCATGGAGGTTTTAGAAAAACTCTTGCTAAGTATGGTATTAATCATAGAATTGCTTCCGCTTATCACCCTCAAAGTAGTGGTCAAGTAGAACTATCAAATAGAGAAATTAAATCTATCTTGCAGAAAACCGTTAATAAATCTAGAAAGAATTGGGCTAGTAAGTTGAAAGAAGCACTATGGGCTTATAGAACTGCTTATAAAAACCCCATGGGAATGTCGCCTTATAAAATGGTTTACGGAAAGGCTTGTCATTTACCTTTAGAACTAGAACACAAAGCTTATCTGGGTCGTTAGAGAATTAAATAAAGATCCTAAACTTGCCGGTAATAAGAGGTTGCTACAATTAAGTTCTCTAGATGAATGGAGAAGTGAAGCTTATGAAAATGCTAAACTCTTTAAAGAAAAAGTTAAAAAATGGCATGATAGAAGGATCATCAAAAGAGAGTTTAATATTGGGGATAAAGTCCTATTGTATCGGTCTCGTCTCGCATTCTTTGCGGAAATTACTCTCGAAATGGGAAGGACCATATGTTGTTGAGGAGGTGTATCGTTCAGGAGCAATTAAAATTAGCTCTCTCCAAGGCAATGCTACGCAAGTGGTGAATGGACAAAGACTCAAGCATTATATCTCGTGTGATTCTTATAATGTTGATGTTGATATTATTCGAGTGGAAACACCGGAGGCTTTCATCAAGGGACAAATTGACAGTCCGCCAGAACTCAACTTTGAATAGGTAACAGTACTGGTAATGAAAAGTTCGCGATTTACTTTCCGAACATTATTTTTGCTGTTTTTGGAAAATAAGAAAAATTACGAGTTCGAAACGGAGTGGAAAGGACGCACGAGGGCGTGCCACCACAGGCCGGCGCGGCTCGACTCGGGCCCGCGCCGACCTATGGTCTGGCCGCCTCGTTGCCCCTTTCCGACTCCAGTTCGATCTGGTACTTTCCGTTTGTTCTGAAATTTTTTATTATAAAATCCCCCGGACCCCTGGAGGTCCGTATATCGTTTTCTCGACGTGTTTTGTTTCGAGCTGTTTCGGCCAGGATTTGTTTTAGATCTAGAGCCATCATGTCTTCATCGGGAACTCCGAAGGACAACTCCCGCAAGGATGTTGGCAACTTGTACATGGAGGAGCCGAGGATGCATCCAAAGGAGTTGATGCTCGTCGAGGGAAAACCGCAGATCAAAGATGTTCAGTGGTCCCAAAGGAGAAGGAAGCTTGGAAGACAGGATGGAGAAGCTAGAACAAGAGGTCTTCAATTACAAGAAGATGGCCGAGCGTGAAGTGGATATCTTTCACAAGATTGTGTCTCGAACTCATTGTCGAACACGAGAAGGAAACCGCAAAGCTATGGGGCGACATCCTCTCACTTCACGACACCACCAACAAACTCCAAGCTCAACTCTATGACATTCATAATCGAACTCGTGAGTATGAAAACAGGTTTAAACATATAAGCCGTGCCGCTAGTTTCAGGATTCCCGAGACCAAGATGTCATTTGTTGATGGAGAGCCTCCATCTTGGAAGTCTGAAGACGGGAATTCATCACCACCATCGCCAAAGGAGTAATTCATCATCGGTATTGGCATCCCCTTGGTTTGTTCCAAGCTTGGGGAGTGCCGCGTATCACATTATCATTACCTTTTACTTTTTACTATCAAGTAGTGTCATATCATGAGTAGGGAAGTTATCGTATGAGATGGGTTGCAGTAGTGGAAGTATCTCTCCTTTAGTTTGTCTATGTATCCCTTGGTGTGAGTTATCGTTATGGAATATTAATGAGAAGTCTTATCATTTACATATTGCACACCTTATTCTAGTTTGCAATTTCTATTATATGATTGATCTTGATTTTAGTATTGGTACTACTTTGGGAGCATTGAGTTAATCTATTTGGTTTTGGCAAACTTAGCAATGGTCAATAGCAACAACACTTTGAGTTTTAGAAGAATAGAGGAAACAAATGTAGAAGATGTTATTATCTTTCTTATCAGTTCTTAGCTTAGTATTCTAAAGTTAAAACTGTTTGTGCTTACAAGTAAGATGCATGATTATTTCTATCACATGTATATTTGTTTGTTTCCCTCGACTCCTATGCTTGCTATTTAACCTTGCTAGCCAAAGAACTGTACTGAGAGGGAATACTTCTCGTGCATCCAAACCCGAACCCAAACCTATGCCATTTGTGTCCACCATATCTACCTACTGCATGGTATTTTCTCGCCATTCCAAGTAAATACTTCATGTGCTACCTTTAAACAATTCAAAACTTATTACTTCTTATTTGTGTCAATGTTTTATAGCTCATGAGGAAGTATGTGGTGTTTTATCTTTCAGCCTCGTTAGGCAGCCTCCACTAAAGGACTAGTGGCTTCATCCACTTATCCTATAATTTTGCAATAAGAGCCGGCAACGGGGTTCCCAACCCCAATTAATCAACTTTCATTAATGATTCTCTTCACATGTTTTGCCCTGATTCATCAGTAAGCAACTTAATTTTGCAATAGACACTCCTCCATGGTATGAGATTGTTGGAAGGCACCCGAGGATTCGGTTAGCCATGGCTTGTGTAAGCAAAGGTTGGGGGGAGTGTCATCCTTAAAATAAACTAAAGTACATGTGTAAACAAAAGAGAAGAGGGATGATCTACCTTGCGGGTAGAGGTAACGTCCTTCATGGGAGCCGCTCTTTGGGGGTTTGTTTGGCAAGGGGGTTAGAGTACCCGCTACCAACTGTTGACAACAACAAACACCTCTCAAAACTTTACTTTTATTCTCTTCATATGATTTCAAAACCGAAAAAGCTCTAGCACATGATTTAATCTCTCGCTTCCTCTCGCGAAGGGCCTCGTCTTTTACTTTATGTTGAGTCGAGAAACCTACTTCCCTCCATCTCAAGCAAGCATTTGAGTTGTTGTGATCAAACTATTATATTGTGATTTGCTTCATCATGTCTTTACTCTTTCTTGTTTAGTGCAAGTTTTACCTGAATGAATATAGCTTTGAAAGTCATCAATGATTAATATGATTGAGTATGCAAGTTTACCATAAGCCTTAATATGAGAGCGCTGCTCAATAGATGAATATAATCTGTTAAATGTTCTCTGACCAAGAACAAAGTTTGCCATCACCAATTATGATTCCTTATGCACCTTTATTTGTGATTACCTTATACTTGTTTCAAGTTGAGTTATATGAGGAAGTTGTTTACTATAATGTCTTGTGTGAATGAATATGATGCTTCTTGTCCGTATTTTATTTATCGACTCTTCACTCCATAAACATGTGGTCCTGTTTACCGAGTTCGGCTTCGCTTGGGGACAAGCGAAGTCTAAGCTTGGGGGAGTTGATACGTCCAATTTGCATCACTATTTTATATCATAATTTGCCGTTATTCATTGATATATTTCATATCGGGACACAATACTTATGTTATTTCATCTATTTTGCATGTTTCATGATTATTTGGAGATCGAGCACCGGAGCCGTGATTCTGCTGGAAAAAGCACCGTCAGATGCAATATTTCGGAAGATCAACTGCGGGAAGGAAGTTTTGCCGAAAATCCTATTTTTCCGCATGACGGAGGAAGCCGAAGGGGGAGCCACCTGGACTCAGGGTGGGCCCACACCATAGGGTGGCGCGGCCCATGGCCCGGCCGCGCCACCATGTGGTGTGGAGCCCCTCGGCCTCTTTCGCCTCCTTTCTTCGCGAAACCCTTCGTCCCGAAGACCTAAGCCACAGAGGAATCCTCACGAAGGGTTACAGCCGCCTCGCGGGGCGGAGAACACCGTAGAGAAAAGAGCTCTCCGGCGGGCAGTGAATCCGCCGGGAAATTCCTCCCGGAGGGGGAAATCGACGCCATCGTCACCGCCATCGAGCTGGACATCATCTCCATCACCATCATCATCATCTCCACCATCATCACCGCCATCTCCACCGCTCGACATCGTCACCGCTGTAGCAATTTGGGTTTGATCTTGATTGTTTGATAGGGGAAACTCTCCCGCATCGATTTCTACTTGTTGTTTATGCTATTGAGTGAAACCATTGAACCAAGGTCTATGTTCAGATTGTTATTCATCATCATATCACCTCTGATCATGTTCCATATGATGTCTCGTGAGTAGTTCGTTTAGTTCTTGAGGACATGGGTGAAGTCTAATTGTTAGTAGTGAACTATGGTTGAGTAATATTCAATGTTATGATATTTAAGTTGTGGTGTTATTCTTCTAGTGGTGTCGTGTGAACGTCGACTACACGACACTTCACCATTTATGGGCCTAGGGCATCTTGTACTCGTTTGCCAATTGCGGGGTTGCCGGAGTGACAGAAACCTAAACCCCCGTTGGTATATCGATGCAGGAGGGATCGCAGGATCTCGCAGTTTAAGGCCGTGGTTAGATTTATCTTAATTACTTTCTTGTAGTTGCGGATGCTTGCAAGGGGTATAATCACAAGTATGTATTAGTCCTAGGAAGGGCGGTACATTAGCATAGGTTCACCCACACAACACTTATCAAAACAATGAAGATTAATCACCGTATGTAGCGAAAGCACTAGACTAAAATCCCGTGTGTCCTCGAGAACGTTTGGTCATTATAAGTAAACAAACCGGCTTGTCCTTTGTGCTAAAAAGGATTGGGCCACTCGCTGCAATTATTTCTCTCGCATTTTACTTACTCGTACTTTATTCACCTATTACATCAAAACCCCCTGAATACTTGTCTGTGAGCATTTACAGTGAATCCTTCATCAAAACTGCCTGTCAACACCTTCTGCTCCTCGTTGGGATCGACATTCTTACTTATCGAAGATACTACGATACACCCCCTATACTTGTGGGTCATGAAGGAGGAACACAAAATTTCTCCAAGATCTAGATCTAGTGGATTTCCCTCACAAAGAGAGAAACTTGTTTGGTCAAGATGTAGATCTAGATCTCCTCTATCTTTTCCTCAAATATGAGAAAGAATCATGGAGGGATTAGAGGGAGAGGAAGCTTCTCAAGGTCAACAATGGAGTAGAGAGAGAGTAGGAGAAGCAACCGCTCAATGGGGAAGAAGACCCCTTTTTATATGGGAGGATGAGCACTAGCCGTTTGGAGGACAAGGCTCCATTTTCGCACCCGGCTTGGCCGGACCAATCTGGCCAGCCGGACTTGTCCGGGCCGGCCCCGGACCAATTCCGGCGACTAATCTGAGAGCCGGGACCACTTGGACGGACCGGGGGCCGGACTGGTCTGGCCCAGCCGGACCTTCCGGCCCGTGACCGGACCAATCTGGCTGGCAGCGCACGGCACACCAAAAACATCGCCATTTTCACAACGGGACTCCGAATTTGATGATCTTAGGCTCGTTCGAATCACAACGAAGAGTTCTACAAGATCATGCAGGGAAACATCATAGTACAACCACGGAGTATAAGATCAAAAGGGGAAAGTATTAACCTATCTATAAGAGCTAAGCTGGTAACACCTCCAATAAGGAAATTGCAACAACTTGAGTTACAAAACTCGGATTTAGGTGAAACCAATTTAGTTGGAAAAAGGATGACAAGATCTACCCCACAAAGAGTGAAAATATTAATAACATGTGGGATATATTTTTCATGAATTTAGAGGTGAAACCTCTCGATACAAAGAAGCGAGAAAAACTCCAATATCGAAAACGCAACAAGTATTTCATCTGGAATCTGTTTTCGATGAACTAGAGCTTGTCAAGAGAGAAAGCACAAGCTCTAAAACACCATATGTATAAGATACAAATAACAACCAAGAAAGATGATGCAGGAATGCAAAGGTTTGACCTATCTTCAAATGATACGACCGAGTTACTCAATCGAGAGCCCCTTGATAGTGCGGCAACTAACCTATAACCTAGTCTCCTAACTAAACCACGAGACCGGTAAGAAAGAAATCCTATCAAGAACAAACCTTAGCCTTGCGCATTCCAGTTGAGCTCGGTGATGACGATCTTGACCGCAACAGATGGAACGCCTTTCTTGATTGTGCTTGCTTGATGAAGTCTTGCTAATTGCTCCCCCATACTCCACTGTGGAGAGCTTCTTTTTCGGTGCATCTTCACATATCCATGATCACCATATGAAAGACAAGCTTCAACCATATGATCTATTCGAGTTGGGTCATCTTGAGCTGTCACTTTATTTCTTCTTATTGCAACCTTGAAGCCAACATATGGTCCAAGCAATCAAGCATTGCCTATAGACAACTCCTACAATTATGACTCAATGCAATCATTAGTCCATAGGAATTGTCATTAATTACCAAAACCACACATGGGGACTCTATGCACTTTCACCACCCCAACCGACCTCCCTCCTATATAAAGAGGGGAGGGGGCAGGGGCGCAGCCACCCTCAACCCTAGTGCTGGTCGCCACCTCTCTTCCCCCACCATACATCTGCTCCGGCTGGGCGAAGCCCTGAAGATTTTCTCCTCCACCACCACCACCACGCCGTTGTGCTGATGGGATTCCAAGGAGAGCTACCACACATCCGCTGCCCGCTGGAACGGGGAGAGGAAGGACTTCTCCGACACCGTACGCGCGACCGAGTACGGAAGTGTTGCCGGATTGCAGCACCGGGACGATCGACTACACCAACAACGAGATCTGATTTCGTAAGGTTTTGGATCTTCGAGGGTTAGTTTCTTATTCTTTCTCGTTGCTTCGATCTTCATAGATTGGATCTTTCCTTCTCCTAGATTGGATCTTGGATTTATTCTTATTCGCGGTAGAAATATTTTTTTTCCATGCACCAAACCCATCAGTGGTATCAGAGCCGTGTTTATGCATAGATCTGTTGCACGAGTAGAACACAATGAGTTGTGGGCGTTGATGCTTTTGTTGTCTTTAGTTATGTGTACTTTGATCTTGCGGGATGGTGGGATGAAGCGGCCCGGGCTAACTTTACATGACCGCGTCTCATGAGACTTGCTCCACGCACATGCAACTTGTATTGCATAAGTGACTTTGCGGGTGTCTGTCTCTCTCACGGAAATGCACTTTTGATCCCAGGTGTAGATGCTCCCTTTATTAAAAAAACAAATTTCAAAATTTCAGAAAATTCGGGAACAAAATTGTGCTCATATATCTCCACATTCTACATGCTCACTTACAGTTTCATAACAAATTGATATTTTTCGTGGCCTGTGCAAAAAAGACAAACAAATGCCTATCAAAATGCCTTATTTTAGCACCAAATTTTATCTTTTTCTGCACAAGACACAACAATTCGGTTTTTCATGAAACGACTTTGTGAACACGTAGGATGTATAGATGTATGCTCAACATTTTCTTTTGAAATATTTTAACATTATTTAATATGTTTAAAATGCATTTTAAATATAGGGAGCATATGCACCCAGGAGCAAAAATATCATGTCCTCTCTCTCACCACATTTAAGATTCAATTTACTATTTCTATCGAAAACACTAGTATCATCGTTGTGGTTCATGTTCGTAGGTAGATTGGATCTTACTCGAAAACCTTAAACCACGTAAAATAAGCAAACCAAATTAGAGGTGTCTAACTTGTTTTTGCAGGGTTTGGTGATGTGATATGGCTTTGTGATGATGACCATATTTGATGTATGAGATGATCATTATTGTATTATGGCAACCGGCGGGAGCCTAATGGTTGTCTTTAAATTTGTGAAGACCTGCGTGTCTATTCATCATGTAATAGCTTTATTTCAAGTACTTGTTATAGTAGCTATAAGTGATGGACAACCATGAAGCGGCGCCATGGACCTTGGTGCAATGCTGATGATGATGGAGATCAAAAGCACAATAAGAAATGCCATATCATATCACATATTATGAATTGCATGTGATGTTAATCCTTTTTTGCATCTTATCTTGCTTAGATCGCGACGATGGCATTATAAGATGATCCCTCACATTAATATCAAGATAATAAAGTGTTCTCCCCTCGTATGCACCGTTGCTAAAGTTCGTCATCTTGAAGCATCTCGTGATGATCGGATGTGATAGATTCTACGTTCACATAGAACGGGTGTAAGCCATGTTGCACACGCGGAAATACTTGGGTTTGCTTGACGAGCCTAGCATGTATAGACATGGCCTCAACACAGGAAACTGAAAGGTTGAAAACGAGTCATATGGATGATATGATCAACATGTTGATGTTCACCATTAAAGCTACATCATCTCACGTGATGACCGGACTTGGTGTAGTGACGATGTATCGTGTGCCACTAAACAACAATGAGGGATGTTGTATTAAGTGGGAGTTCATTAATAATTAGATTAACTAGTCCTCAACCTGTGCGGTAGCACCGCACGGGCTAGTTATGATTGTTTCTTGTTTGTTTTATATTTGTATACTAATAGTAGGGTTCATAAAGAGATCACAGAAAAAGTAACTAATATAGAACAATATCCATTACTGTTATCGATAATGAAACTGTATTAGAAAAGTGGTCAACCATGTATATAAAATACATTATGTAACATTTCTTGTTTGTTTGCCACCTGTATACTAATAGTAGGGTTCATGAAAAGATCACAAAAAAGTAACTTAATAGTGTTCCATTAAGGTCATCATAATGAAGCTGTATTACAAAAGTGGTCTACCCTGTATATAAAATACTTTATGTAACAACATATCAAAATTATTTACCGCATCATCTACAGGCATGATAATTATGTATTAACCAAAGCTATACCACTTTTCTTTTCATGAATAGTCATGAAATTTTCATAAATTTATAGCAGACAACTAATGCTAAAACTGAATTACTTACTTAACCATCCGGAAAAAGGAATAACCAACAGCAATGCACGTGACAACTTGAAGATAGATTGCAGTAACATTAACACTCAGGTCGTGAGATGGACTATGATGCATGCGGAAGATGCAGACGCAGTCCAAGTTACCAAATATTTGTCTACCTCCAAAGTTGCTTTATCATAATGTAGCATTACATGTTGCTGGGTATATACGCATGTATTTTTATAGCAGTCTAGCACCTTTCACATGATGATAATCATGAAAAACAAATCAGAATTTCAGTGAACGGAGGATACGGTTTTATTTATCTACTTGCAGAATGGTGATAATGCTGTATCATACCCTAAATGACAACAGACAGAACATACCAAGTTACTGAGGCATTATTCCGAATCATGTCAGCGACGATCAGAGATCAGATAACATGAGCAAAATATGCCAACAAAAAAATCGTTCGCCGTCAAAAAAGAAATTATTATAATTGAATTTTGGAAATGTGCTTTCATAGTACATGATCTCATATAAGATATTATGGTAATTTTTTTTTGCAAATATCAAAGCAGCTATGAGAAGTCCATAATGTGGGGCAGGATCCTCGCGCTTCTTCTTGAAATCCTGAAATACAATGTGCATTTCTGAAGAAGGGCCAAAGTGTGAAAGCGAAATCTATGAATTTAAACATTAGGCATGTTAACAAATAAGAAACAATTAATTCTTGAAGAAATGCAGTGTAGTTTGTGTGGGACATAGATCATTATACAATTCATGACCCAAGATTTTTCTATTTTAGAGTAAAAAAAAATAGAGGTTAAACTATTTTATCTTCTCAAGATGTACGCCTACTATAATATCCTCATGCATGTACAACATATATATTACTACAGCATATAGTGCATCTTCATCAAATCAGTCATTGCATATATAAGTTTCTTTGAAGTTTCCTAGTGTTAGTGGATCAGATCTTGATCAAATAGCAGCTCTTACTAACAAAACTTCATTATGCAGCAGAAAACTTAAATTGTATGGAAATAAGCTCAAATAAGTTCTTAATTTGTAGGGCATCAACCAAAAAAAGTGAAGACATCAAAGCTAAGAAAGTAGAAACCATGGGGAAAAGTCACAAAGTGGTTGGTTTGACCATCAAATTTCAGTCCCCCTCATTGCTTGAAATCAATAATGCTAAGATGCCGCCTTTCTTGACCTCTTCAATGCAGAACACTCCATCTCCCGCATACATCACTATTAGAAAGATAAAATTCCAGAACATAGCTAATTAGCTTGTCCTTTTAACATCTAAGATACACATATCCTGCCAGAGGATTTGGAACTTATAAATAATACATTGAGTGCCATGGCTCTGATATATTTATGGAAAAGCTGACCTTGACCGATGTTGCATGATCCGAGCGCGAGAAGGATGCAACACCGCTAACACTGCAGACACCTAATCTGATTCGAGCTACAGTTAATGCCCTCCCTCCTCCGTTGCATCAACCTTCGTGTATTGCTTTGTGGTCTAAACCTGCAAGTTCTGGAGATTCAAAGGACCTTAAATCCTCATATGCTGCATCAATTCACACAGAAAGCACTATGCAATTGATTTCTGGAAATAACATCGGACAACAAAAACTGATCGGATTACTCGCAAAAACAAAAATAGCCAGGATCTGATTAGAAAGGGTGGAGAGCATCTCTTGCCTAAGATAACTAAGAAATCACAGGCATCGTCCAGCAGATGTTGGGATTGCAACGGCTAGCCAAGACCAGGACGAAGTCCGATGTCCAGCAGAGATTGGGATTGCGTCGGCCACTTCCGCCATGGGTCGCGTCCAGCAGAGATTGGGATGGCGTCTGCCACTTCCGCCATGGCCGACGTCCAGCAGATGTTGGCCTTGCGCCAGCCGGATCGATAGCGTCCTGGCTAGATAAGGAGGCGAGGATTACAGAAGTGTTTCTCCTTCAGATTTCCTTTGCTAGGTTATCGAGGAGGCTAGGTACAGAAGCCTTTTTTCAGGTACTAGCATAAGTGCCCGTGCGATGCACCGGGTTGATTTTTATTACAGAGACTTTATCTACTCGATATCACTTATCCGATGCACAATTAGGACACGATAAAACGCTATAAGTTTGAACTCTGTCCACATGAAAAGGAAAGAAAAATAGCAAGAAAATGTCGATAGTCTAAGCCAACATAACAAAGGTATTCGCCGGCACCAGCGGTCTTGGCGGTAATATGAGTTGCTCCCTCCAAGTCACGGAAAGAGCTTGGAGGCTAGCAAATTGGTGATTGCTCTTCTCACATGTTATTGACTTGCCAGAAAGTATTTTAATGGTAATCTCTTCTAGATCATCATCTACTAATCAATCGCGGATGGCCAGACCTGATTAGAAGAAGATACGCGAGTCCATTATTTACCGATAATAAAGCAACTCTAGTGTCAAATCGATCAGAGTTGAGGACAGGGCGACAGACTACGTCGCTCCAGGAGATTTCCGCTTGGTTGCAAGTTGGATCGATTAGAATTGAGGCTAGTGTGGTGCAGTCCATGTCCATCTCTCCACCAGATTTAGCCTTGCATAAAAACTGGATCGATCAAAGTTGGTGCTTAGGTATCACTTTGAGAGTTTGTCTTCCAATTTTTTTCTGCAATGATAAGCGCACGAAAAGAGTGGCTAGCTTAGCACGGGTTGCCCGATTTCGATTGAGAGGCAGACGGACGCAATGCTGACGGGCAGCGCCAGCGAAGTTCATGTCGATCTCGGTTCGATGCAGCTGGCAAGGGAGCATGGAGCTCCAGGTCGAATTGAGCCGGTCTGCGGCTCAAGGCCAACTGTGATGCAATTCCCATTGTGATGTAATTTTTTTTCAAGCAAATCTTGCATGGTGGGCTAGCTCTTTCAGGAGCAAGATGTCTGGAACGAATTCAGCCGTTTGCACCAAAATTAACCTCCGGCCGATAATTATCCAAGCCAATTCAGGAGGTGAGCACAAAGCCGATAAGCCTTCATGAATTGCTACCTGTGGGGCCCACCCTGATTCTCAATCTTCTCTGGACTGGTACGCAAGCTGTCCTTCTCTCTCCTCTGGTGAACAGCACTTCTGCCGGCGGCAAATTCCGGCGAGCTGCCGCCTCCCCGAACCGATTCCTCGCGGCCAGGCCCTCTCTATCTTGCCCGTTTCGATTCCCTGCCAAGACCCGCCGGATTCCGACCAGAACGGCCAAACGGAGCGGCCATGGAACGTGCACACGGTGTGGGCAGATCTCCACCATTGGACACTTCCATCACCACGCCTCGACAGCTTCCAATCGGCATACTTGGAGCGAGCTCTATCCTACCCGGTGCTTGAACGCCTGGATCTTGAAGTTGAAGGAAGGAAGAAGTGGAACGGAGGGATACATCGATGGGAGTTGAATATTAATAGAGGATGGGTGGCGTGCGTTAGAGTGGAGGAGTCTGGGCCGGATTGAGTCCAGGAGGATCACGACACAGGGTGGGTGGGGCGCGGTCTCCACTGCGGAGGGTAATGGAGCACCGTCGGCCACGTAGGGAGCGCACCAGCTGAAAATATAACCAAACCGGTACGGTGGCATTTGTGTGTATTATGCGGTTTGGTGGGAGGGCAAAACGGTCCACTAAAAAGTTGGACGAAAATTTTGGCAGAAACCTTAGCTCCTTTATTATTAGGTATAGATAAGATGTGTTAGATGTTTTTTTTCAGGCGTAATGATGGGAATTACGGGGCGCGAAAGCACTTCCATCCAATGGTTGTACACATGTCTTTGGCTAATCGGATGGATGTAATTATTGAACTTTGAGGATTAACGTGGTGGCTTATTGGGAGTCTCCAATTAGTAAATATAAGAAACTTGAACTAATTATCATGAACATAATTTGAATAGTATTTTGAATTAAATTGTAGTATTGACATCTGTTATCTACCATGCGTTAGTCTTCTAATTGAGATAGAAATACTGTTAAGTCTGACAAGTAACTTTACTGACTGGTACCATATTGTTAAAGAATCAAGAAATGATTAAGTCCTATTGCAAACTTTTGGTAAACCTCACGTTGCTGATTCAAAGAGAAATGGTTTCAATTAGTACCTAAAATCATCTTGTCTCCGTGAAACTTGAAGTTCAAATCCGTTTGAAAAGTAAGGAGCTGGAAGTTTTGTTTTCAGAAATAAGCGAGGTATGACATATATGTGATATCTAAGACCTTATTACACGATGATAGAATATAATCTAGTGAGACTACATAAACTCATAAGTTTTATAGGAATGTACGAATGTTGAAGGCGCTAGGCGTCCCGATCCTCCAACTAGTTGGGCACTAACGATATTCGCATATCCATGAAGTGATCGTCCTTAGTATGCACCGTTGCTAAGACTCGTCGTTTCGAAGCATCCCGTTATAATCGGGTGTTATAGATTTTACTTGTGCATACAACGGGTGCAAGCCAAATTTGCACATGCGAGTACTGAGGTTAAACTTTACGAGCCTAGCATGTATAGACATAGTCTCAGAAAAACGTCATGATTTGATGGATAAAAATTATGAGTGAAATTGTTCATCACATTAAAAGGTTACTAATAGTGAAATCCGGAACACTTGTCATGTGATGATCAACTTCGAAGTAAGAACCTCAAGGTTATTAGTATTTGACCAACAAACCTAGAAGTTATTGATGTTGAAGTGTTTTCTGAATAATGAGGAAAGCCAAAAGAGAAACTACAAAAAAAATTGGCAGGAAGAAAGAAAAGACTAGAAAGTCTAGCTCAGGTGTATATAGATGATATACATGTTATGAATGTATTCTTTGTTTGGTCACATAATAAAATTCTTAGGTATTTGTACCATATTGGTTGGTATGAGATGTCATACAACACAACGCAATAAAAGAATATTATGGCCTAAGTGACTGACGACAAGGAATGTGGTGATAATGCACGTCTGGAACAAAAAAAAATAAAGAGCTATTATGTTCGTCATTGGCATTCTACCTAACCCTTCAGATTTATAATAAAGAACCTTATAATTGTTATTTTGTGTTGAATTGAACCCAAGATATTATTTTTAGTGCTATTGCATGTTAGTGATTGGTACTTTGTCATTATTTGGTGGGGAGATTATATATTCTGATTGTGTTGTAATCATTATGCCTCTGGTCTATATCATGTTTGACATTTTTGAGTAGTTCCCCACGTTTCCTGGGGCATAGGATGATCTGGTTAATGATGTGCAATGAGTATTTGGTCAAGTTTTCTATCTTTTTTATGTTGTTCTATGATGGTTTTATGCGAACGTCGACTACATATTACTTCACCTATATGGGCTCATAGGGCTACACTATAATGTAATGCATTAATGTTGGAAGGATCGGAATGACAGAAACCGTGTTCCAACACTATGGGTTGCATTAGAGGGGTTTATTTCAGGGACCCCAGATCTTATAGGTATGATGGGATATTTATATCTTTATGATTCCTATACTCGCTCATGAAAATGGCTCTAGGACCCATCATAAGGTGTGTATTCGCTCATACCTATGGATGCACCTAATTAAGGCTCCGCCCCTAATTGAATAAAGCTTGACAAAATATTTCCTGCATTGTTTAGAACTGAGATGCTAGTGAATCCATGCCGCCCTCAGGAACTTCAGTCTCATATAAGCACACACACTTGAGTTTGTCCCCTTGCTGCATAGAGGATTGGGCTTTTCTCTCATCGAGAGCATTTACTTTTTGCACTTCATTTTTATTGCAAACTATACACCCAAAAACACCAAATCTGCTACTTCATTATTATTGCTTTCTTGTCGATTTTGCTAACCAATACCTCCAGCTCCTCGTGGGTTCGACAACCTTTCTTATTGAAAAGTACTACAATAGATCTCCTGCACTTGGGAGCTATCAGGGAGCTAGCATGATAGAATTCTGTTTGCCAACCATGCTTGCCGCTAGGAATGCGCATCTACTTGCCAAAAAACTTTTTCAAACCGACTACGGCTTGTGTCGTCGAAAAAATCTGTCGGGTAAGGGACTTCTTTGTAGTGGATTAAGTTCTCAATGTGATGTATGGGATGTATTATGTTGTAATCTTCGTACGACATCAGTGGCTGGAGCTACTATGGTTGTCATTTAATTATTCTAATCGACAATGAAAGCCATGTTGTATTTGCTTTATTAGCTAGTAGTAGAAATATTACAACTTGCAAGCATGGGCGATGGAGGTGTCTGGCGCCGCGAGATGTTGAATTTGGAGATCGACAACATGAAAGGCTATACCATATCACTATAATTATGAATTGCATACAATGTTAATCCCTCTTTGCAATTTATTTGTTGTGTGGTAGTCGTAATAAATAGGGTGATCCTCCCTAAGGTTAGGCACCATGTTTCATGTCACATTACCACCACGGAGATGTTCATAATGTGGATGTGAACCTTATGCACAATCGGTGTACTAAGGTTCACTTGATGTTTTACAAAGGTCATCTTTAGTTTGGTACACAAGAATTAAGTAACAGTAAAATGGAACTAGTAGGACCCTTCCTCAGCGATTTGAGGTCAGCAGCCGTCCGATCTTGTGTACGGAACGTTCGGATCTTTCCTTCATGCCCGCGTCCTCGTCCAGGGGCTTTTCAGCGCGTTACCACGGTCGATATAATCAGCCCAACATACTAGGGCTGCTACTCTCGAGAATGACCAGGGCATCCTCTCGTGAACTGGGCCCGTGATGGCAATGGGATTGGGCCGCTTCGTTTGTTACTGGGCTCTCAGCCGCGAGTTGTGCACTTGTGCTCTGGCCTCGACAGAAACCATGATTCTCCTCTTCAAAGATAAGCCTGGTTCCTCCTGGTTAAGCTATTGCTTTATTGTAGGCAATGGCCGTCGTCATCATTGCTTGGTGCAACTAATGGCGCAGAACATGTGCCGCCAGCCCCGCCAGTGTCTTTCCGGTTGGAGTGTACAACGTTTCTGGCCTGCTCACCTCCTCTCCCCTTAAACACCAGGTTATTTATGTTCTTCTCTAATCTCTACTGTATTGTTCCTCTAATTGCTTCCCCTTTCGATTGCAGTACATTTGGTTTCTGTTGATCTCGTTTTCTTGGATTGCGTAGTTCTAATTCATCAAGTTATTTTCGTGATTTTCCCTGTATCATGTCGGCCTTGACGATGAGCGAGAGATGGTTGATGACCGCGGCGGGCGATGCAAAGGAGGAGGCTGCGCCGTCAGCGGTTCAAGGATGCAGAAGATGATGCGGAGGAGGCGGCCGAAAGGACGAGGCGGAGGGACCGGGGGACTGGATCCTCGATCGCATGCCTATCAGGTAAATCACAGCTCTCCACCTTCAATCTCCAAGCCCTCTCTAAATCGCTTCTCAGTATTCAATTATTCATTGACGATGAGAAGATGGTGTGCGCCGCTACTGCTTCATACCAGGCGTGAGCACACAATTCGTGGGCATCACCAGTTCCACTGCTCTGTCTGAATGGCTCGGACCCCTCTTTGACCGACCTCCGCTGCCATGATCTCCGTCTCGCCATGTGTCCTTGGTATTCCTGTGAATCAGTCCCTTTCTTATGAAGAATTTGGCGGGGCACTTGCCTACTGTAACTCTCTAATAGTGATGACTCCGAGACAACAATCAGCAGTAGTTCAGTAAGTCTAGCATAACAAGAAAATTACGGAATTTACAAACCTGAGGAAACTCCCTCGATAAGGCAAGCTCCCACTATCCAGTTACTCTTGGGACACTGGTTGTCAAATATCTCTGAATTTGAACTTGAACTACTCAAACTGCAGAGAGTACACAAAGAAAAGTTTGAGGCATTAAGATTGAATCTGTTATATTAGGCTTCAAGCTTTGACAGGTGCAGTCAAAGGTAAAGCTTTTGGCTGCTTTTAGTAGCTCTTGCGCTCCTATAGTTTTTCATCTCGGTGAGCTGATGTTCTCTTAACAGATTTTTGTCTGTTATTTGTTGTATCTGTAACTAAGACCTTGATCCTTGTTTCTTCTAATCAAATTAATGCAGCACGAAAGAATGAGGGATTACAGGTCCCAGTCTAGATAAAGTGCAAAATGACTGCCACCTCCTAGTGCCAAATAGTCAGCACAGCACAAGGTGAAATACTTATTGGCACTTGCCACACGCAATTTGTTCACCACTTATCAGAAGTTTATGGCTACACCTATTTGCAAATAGTTTTTTTTGTCCAAGATTATTTCTGGTTTCTGCATTATTAGTGATTTCTAGCTTTTGTTCAACATAGTATTGAAATCAATGGCAAATGTTGTCGGAGAAGAACAATAGCTCGATAGCTACTGTGATTTGTACAACATAGTCATCCCAGCATCTGGAAACATGTCTTGCTCCAATCATAATTCTGAGCAACTACTTGACAGTTAAATATTACAGTAAACATATTGTTGTAGAAAAAAAAAGCAGAAGTAGTAGTAAGCATTTTGTAGTTGTAGTTACTCTTTTTTTGAAAGCTGCGATCAATTAAACGGCACACTCAGGTGCAAGTACAGATACAAGGAAGTCTGGAGGGACAGTCTCCCATACCACATTACACTTATTTTCGCAGCCATAACGAGCTAGTTCATGCGCTACTTTGTTACCAGTACGGCGCACATGCCTTATCGAGTGATCAGCAAAACCCTTCAGCATCGACTTTATTTCTTCGACTAACGGTCCATGGACAGACCTGTCAATATCGCAGCTTCGGATTTTTGCAACAGCACCCAGGCAATCAGTTTCGAGAATCACCTTACCCAAGCCCTTCATCCTTGCCAACGCCAGCGCGTGTTTGCAGGCCATGAGCTCGGCTCGCTCCGGATCTGGGGCAGAGTGGAAAAAATGGCTTGCTCCTGCAAGGAAACCGCCATTGTGATCTCGCAAGACCACGCCGCACCCTCCCTTCCCATCTTTCGCTGAGAGAGCTCCGTCCGCATTCAGTTTAGCCCAGCCTATCGGCGGAGGGAGCCAGTGCTCCACCACCTTGGCCGCGCCTACGCCTCGTGCCGGTTTCAGCCCCTGCCACTCCTCCACCAGGAACAGCGACTTCCTTATGATCTCATGCGGAGAAGCAATTTGCACCTCCTCCCTCGTATCATTGCGTGCTAGCCAGAGTTGATATAGGATCATGATGCTAATACAGAGCTCATCCTCCTTCATACCGCTGAACCATTCGAGTAGCCACCCATGCAGATCGCGGTGTCGTCGCACAGCCATCCCGGGACGCCGTAGTTGTAGTTACTCAGGGCATGTACAACACAGCTGCTAACACGGGCACTAAGGTTTCAAATCCTGGCCGTTACGCTCTATTCCTAGCAGATTCTGTGATTTTAGCCACGGTCGCCGGAATAAGAGACGTTGGGCGCTCCAGTTCTTTCCCCGTGTAAAACCATCTCAGGACCAGCCAGGAAAGAAATCAATTTAGCGCCCCAAATTAGCACTTTCGTTGGAGATTGAGGCGCTTATCCTTTGCTTCACTATAATTATTATTTTTTGGTTGATTTAAGCGCCCATCTAAGAGTCCAGCGTTGGACATGCCCTTACAGACATCAACATGTAGACTAGAACTACTGGAGGATTCAGTCAGTCTAAGTAGGTGTCCGTCAGATAAGAAACAGGGCAGGAGCCCACGATCTGGAGTAAGTAGGCGCAAAACCATTAGCAGTAGCACAACGGCACAATCATCATGTGAATGCTAATGAGACATTGTCTATTGTAATTTCTCTCATGATGGTTTGGATTCTTCCATAATTCTGAGATGATCGTTTGGGCTTAGCACCATCGCGATGGACATTTTTTTTATTTCGGTGTTGCACTTCATATTGACATTTAGGTTTAGCCATCAAAATAATAAAGTGCAGTGGTGGTCAACAATGCAAGATATGAACCTTCGTATTACGGTAATTATGGAGAAGTCACGGTCCTTTAGAGGATATAATTTGTGATCATTTGCCATATCCAATCTTTGCATCATCTTAACAATGTGATCTAGAGAACGAAAAAATGAAACAGTTATTTGTGTATCAATTCTAAATTTATATAAATAAAGTGCATAACATGTATCATCGCACTTTAATTCAAAATTTAAATTTACAAGTTTATATTTCCAAGTTTTTGTAAATGATTTAGGAAATGGGCGGGCGCAGCAAAGTGCGCCTTCATGATCTAGTCAAAAGATTAAAATGAGTCATCTTGGTGATATGTTTAGTAGTAGTACTTACCGGGGCGTCGCTCCTAGGCATGTGGTGTCACATAAATGTTGGCTTAGTGATACGCGGATTTTGAATTGGTAAGTATTAATTATGAGGGATATTAATTTTAGTGGGAGTTGAATAAATAAACTTGTGTAATTTTTTATAACTCTTTAATTATGAAACGATGTCCAAATTAATTTTTCATAATGTTTGGAGATCAATAGCCCGCGACAGCACTGTCTCTTTAGTTGCAATCTTAGAGAAAGATAAACTGCATGAATCTAGAACCAACTTTGTAAACTGGTACCGCAATGTTATAATTGTACTAAAAGGTTCTAAGAAAGTGTGTGTCTTGGCAGCAACTCTTGGACCCCTCCTCTTGATGCAACCACTGAAATGCCGTAGAATATCTTTCAAACACGTAGTGATGACTACATTGTTGTCCAATGCGCCTCAGTCATTAGCATAATGCCTCTACATCTAACATTGGGATTAATATTAGAACTTAGTAGTTTTTACAACGTACCGACTTTATGTAAGAATATTTTATCAGAATATTTTATCATACATGATGATTATTCATTTAAGTCATAGAATAATCATTGTTCTATTTATATGAATAATATATTTCATGGCCATCCTCTTATATGGAATGGGTTGTTATATTTGAATCTCGATTGTGATACGCACATCCATAACATTGAAGCTAAACATCATAGACAAACAAGATGAATAGCACTTACTTGTTGCATTATCGGCTAGGTCATATTTGACACAAACGTATGAAGAATCTCCATAGTGATGGACTTTTAAAGTCATTTGATTTTAAATCTTTTGACGCTTGCAAAGCTTGTTTAATGGGTAATATTACTAAAACCCCATCCAAAGGATTTTTTGAACGAGCGAGTGACTTATTGGAAATAATGCATACCAGTGTTTGTGGTCCAAAGAGTATACCCGCACGCGGTAGATTCTTTTACTTTATAACCTCCAACGTCGAATTAAGTCGATATGGTTATATTTATCTCATGAAGAATAAATATAAAATGTTCGAACGGTTCAAGTAATTTCAGAATGAAGTACATAGTCAATGTGGAAACAAAATAAAGTTTCTACAATCTAACTGTAGAGGAGAATATTTGAATCAAAGGTTTAGAGCACATCTGAAAGGTTGTCAAATTATTCCATAACTTATACCACCCATGAGGCTCCAAGGCAATAGTGTGTTCGAGAGGCATACAAACCTGTCGGACATGGTGAGATCAATGATGTCATTAACTGATATGCCTTTATCATTTTGGGATACACATTAGAGACCGATGCGTTTACACTAAGTAGATCACCATCTAAATACGTTGAAACAGCACAATACGATGTGTGGTCTAGGAAGAAACCCAACTTATCATTTCTTAAAATTTGCGGATACACTGCACACATAAACAAGTTGCAACCAAACAAGCTTGAACCCAAGTTAGAAAAATGTGTCTTCGTAGGTTATCCTAGATAAACCGCTGGGTATTTGTTCTACAATAAAACTGAAGTAAAAATATTTGTTGCCAAGAATGGTCAAGTTGAATTTGAGCCTAATGGCTCACTTGTCGTTTTCCAAGGCTTCATGAAATTTCCTTCCGGAATTCCATCGGTGCTCCTTGTAACTAGCCTCAACTAGGTATGCAGCAAATAGTACTCTACTTAGTGTATGGTAGTATTCAGTGTTTTGCTGAAGCTAACTTTGATTGCACTTGTAGTTGTCCTGGTTCCCGTCATCCTGCATGATACAAATTAGATGGGTGATGAGATACGCCATGGTGAACCCAATAGATAGATCGATCAGTGCCATAGCTATGCATTGCGGGGAGGGGGTAAATGGGCTATAGACACATTTTGTGGGAGCGTAAATGGGCTCAATATAAGCTATTCGTAGTCAACATCTGCTAAATATTTAAGAGTTTAGGCCAAACAAATATTGGGCTGGGGGCTGCGCCCCCCCCCCTCCAATGTCAGCCGAGAAGCGAACAATCACAACGTAGACAAGGAAGAGTGTAGGTGGTCAGCTCGTTGCTTGGTCTTGAATTTATATAGAGTAGCTAGCAACTGACAGTTGCGAACAGGTAATGGCATTTTGACGTGATACAGTATCTACCATGGTCCTCGCTGGCACGTTGCAATTGTCTATGTGCTTGGATTCCAGCTTCTTGACTTCTCCAACAACACTGTGCAAGTAAGTGGTTTTGTGCAAGTAGTAGTCATGTTTAACAGTTTCGAAGAGGAAAACCTGACATGAGTTTGCCATCGATTTTACAGGCCCAGCTCGTCCTCTGATGGCTGATTTGTCAGGTAATCTTGCATGACATTATCATTTCAGAATTTGGCGATGCTAAGTTGGTACCACTGGTTATGAAAATCAACGGATCTGATTTCCCTTATTTTTTTGAATAGGCAAGTATGGACCCAGTGCTGCAAATTCAATCTTCTGTTCTTGGATGGCGCTAGGAAATATCCTAGGGTACTCCTCTCGTTCCACCGATAAGTGGCACAAGTAAGCCAAATCTTGCGCATAACCTATATGTGTCTCTTTTGTTTTTTTTTGCAGCACAATACTGACAAGTTACATATTGCTTGGCAAAACTTCATAGATGGTTTCCCTTCCTTCGGACAAGGGCCTGCTGTGAAGGTTGCGGAAATCAAAAAGGAGCATTTCTGGTGGTTGTGGTAAGTTTTATCAGCAATTCATAAATTTCAGAGGCAAACTTTCTAGCTCAGACATGCTAGTGAAACTTAATCCTTTTTCATGTCACTATTGTTTTCAGCGGTGTTCATGTGCTTGCGTTTGGTGATAACTCTGATCTTCGCCAAGGAGGTACCATACAAACGAATTGCACCACTCCCATCAAAGGCAAATGGTCAGGTTGAAGTCGAACCTAGTGGCCCGCTTGCAATGTTCCAAGGCTTCAGGAACTTGCCTTCCGGGATACCATCGGTGCTCCTTGTAACTGGCCTCACCTGGGTATGCAAAAAATCACCTTAGCAGTACTCAGTGCATAGTAGTAGTATTCAGTACTTTGTTGAAGCTAACTTTGATTCGGCTTGTAGCTGTCTTGGTTCCCGTTCATCCTCTACGACACCGACAGGATGGGTTGTTGATACATCTCAAATGTATCAACTTTTACAAACAGTTTCTCGAATATTTACTCCGGAATCTCACCATACTTGGATAAAACTGTTGAATATGACGCTGTTTTTAGCAAAAGTCTTGTTTTTGTCAGTTTTTGCAGGAAATAAAATTGGGGACCTAGAGCTTTGGATCACGAGAGGGGAGCCACAAGGCCCAAGCGAGGTTAGGTGGCGCGCCCACCTGCATAGGGCGCGCCACCAGGACCATTTTGGCCCTCGTTCGTCATCTTGCCCCCCCCCCCCCTCGGACCGTGGTGCCTTATATAGCCTTAAAACCTACCCTGCTAGAGGCACGAAGCATTTTGCAAAACAGAGCGCCACCAACAACATCATCACCAACCACCATGGGCTCACTCTCCATCACCATGAGTGAGTAGTTCTCTATAGGTTTAAGAGGTGGGGGTTTGTACGAGATTGTTCATGTAATCATCCATATGTATCCAGATTTGAGGTGTTTGTCTTGAAGATTTTCATGTATGAGTGTTGGTACAGCTTTCATATGTTTAATACTTGTTACTAGGCCCCGAGTGACATGATTTCGGTACTTATCCTATATTGCTTTATCATATATATGAGGTTCGTATTTATTTGCAAGGTGTATTACTTATTATTATGTTGACCATGCGAATGCCTAAGGTGACAGACAGGGAAAAACAAGGGAAACATGTGATAGTTCGAGGATATTTTGTGTTCATGAATCTTAATGCTTTGTTCCGGGATATTCGAAAGGATAGACCTTAATTGCTTGTACTTCCAAGTTGGCCCCGGTAAAATGGGCAAGTAGGATAAAATATATTATGCAAATTCTCTTTGTTAGTACGTATAGCTATATTTTAAGCACACACCAACACACAATTGAATTAGAGATGGATGCTATGTTAGTTGGATTACATTATATGATCAATATCATTCATACAACACCCCAGTACTACCTCATGCCTACGCTTTTAGCCACTGAAAGTTACATAATACTACTTCTGGCGAAAATTGGAGATCTGTTGCTATTGTTTAGTATTTGTTTTTACTATATGAATCAAATGCTATAAAGTCACCACTTGCTTTGTGAGTTTATTGATATATAGGTGCGATTGAGAGTGACGTCTCATTTGCTAAAGTCTTATTGGTATTATCGTGTTACCCTTGAGTCGAACTATAAACTTAGGTAATACTTCTCATCGAAGATTTCAACGATCCCCTATACCTGTGGGCATCAAGACATTTTCTAGCACCGTTGCCGGGGAACTTAGCTTTATTGGTATGATCACTTGTTATCATTTACTTGCTGCACTTATTTGTTTCTTATCATGGGAAATGATAAGGAACCTGCTAAGAAGGTTACTATGCCCTCCACTACAAGGAAAGGTACGGATTTTCCTTCTAGACCACACTTTTCACCTAATGCTGCTAGTACTCCTGCTATTAAAAAGAAAGGTATTGCTCAAACAATTTCACCACTATCTAGAATGTCTACTACAATTGAAAATGATTTGTTAGATGTTGACAATCATAAATAGGGGATGCCTAATTTATTTAAGTCTTTCTCTGATGAATATATGGACTCTGAATATGAAGAAGATTAACTTTATAATGAAAAGGATAGTGCACTTAGTTCTAAAATAACACACTCTGAAGAAGATATTGCATTTACGGAAGCTTTCATGAATATTGATTTAGATGATTTTGATAAATTTGAAGCTAGTCCGAGTTCTCGCTCAGGAGGTTTATTTTTGTTGCTAGAGAAAGTGAAGCACCGATAATATACATCAAAGATAAAGATTATGAATTTGATGTTGACCTTGATAAAATAGAAAAGGCTGAAGTAATTAAGTTTAATTTATGGTAGAAAAGATGAACTTCCATATGAACACTTAATAAGCCTTACTAAGCTAGCTAATGTATTTGGTAATACTGAAATCCAACAATGCTATTACTTCTTGAAATTGTTTCCCTTTTCTTTAGGAGGAAAAGCAAAAGCCTAGTATAATTCTTTAGCACCAAAGTCTATTACTAGCAAAGAAGCATGCATTTAATCATTTTATAATAAACTAGACCATGGAAGCGCGCGTTGCTGCGCCCGTCCGTCTTCAAGAAAGAACTGAACAAAAATTTCTAAAAATATGAAAATATAGATATTTGGTAAAACTTCAACAATCTGAATTACAATGGGATGATATAACCTTCAATTCAGTCCAACCTTCTCTTGATGGACAACAGAAACATCCAAGACTTGTCCGTATTAACATCGAGATCACATGCAAATATCAAGGTAAAGAAAAGCAATAGGAAGTTAACATTCTGAGGACATATTTGAACATCGATGCAAATTTCCAAGCAATTCAAAGCACAGTTTCTATCTGAAATGCCGAATGCCCCATCCGGGAACACAATCTAGAAAACAATAGGAGATCAATTAAGACTAACAATCAATTAATTATTAAGTAAACAACAAGTGCATCTCTGAAATTGAAGATATCCCTTGTCCATGCAGCCGTGAAACAAGTGCAACCCTGAAAAGAACCAAACAGCGATGTATCTCAGAAATAAACAAGAATGGGGCCTTTAATGAATTTTATATGAACACTAACAATATAGTTGACATTTTATTTGAAATGCCAACATAATGAGCCGTATATGATCAAAGAAAGGTTCTCAAACACTGCTAACATTTTGAAATGGTCTTATCTGTGCACACCTCTTTCTCATCTCGGATATATCTGCATATTCATATTAACAGGTTTGCTAACCACTTATCCTCGCATAGTGCAACACTGGCATATGCAACCAAAATAGCAGGTCATCTTATAGTCACGTTACTCGTAAAAGAAAATTCACTAAGCTTAGCCGAAAAGACACACAGACAAAGTTTTTCTAATATAAAACTTCTTATGGAAGCAAATGTAACCTTTTTTTAGAGAAACGCGGCACTTTATTGATTATGATAAACCATTACATATAGTTTGCCGGATGCAATCCGGAATAGAGTTCCTAATAACGAAAAAAATAAACTGCTGCGCAGAGCGAGCTAGAGTATGTGCCGCAACATTACACTGACGAAAGACATGAATAAAATTCACAGATACAAACTCTGAAGAGAGAGCCTTGATATCTTGAACCAGCACCCCAACTTAACTTCGATCAACCGTAGAATCATTGATTCAAAGAATTAAAGATAGGCAATCCGATGCCACTATGATTTTGTCAAAACCTTCCTCGCTTGCCAGGGATAAGGTTTGGCGAATGTAACCTCTGCACATGGCAAACCAATCAACCATAAGTTGTAGCTGCAACTTGTAATTGGCTGATTTATGGAATGTTGGTGCCGTGCTGGTTAGATTTGGGTTAAATAAAGGTGCTAGGCCAGTTAAAGCAGAAGTAATTAAAATGACTTACCGCACCAGACTTGTTAATTTGCTCACGATTTGGTACCAAACATCAGCGGAATAGGAGAATTAGAGAGGCGTCGGAGATGGAACATGAGGAGCTACAGTTAGGATTACCCGATCGACGAAGACTGGCTCTCACGCGCCGTCGAAGATGTCATCCGGTTTCCTCCTTCTGCTCCAGCGACACGCCACCGTGGCTGTTTCCGCCTCCACTTACTCAAGCCGCTTCCTGCGGCCTCCTTCTCTACATCGTTGTCGTCATCGCCATCTCGTCCGTCATCGTGGCCACCATGATCTGGAAATATAAACTGCAAGAAAACATAGGGAAAGAGAAATCAAAAGTCTGCAAGAAACATAGGGAGAGAGAAATGAAAAGTCTGCAAGCCTGCAACCAAGATACATAACCTCAGGAAGCATGATTACCGCAGGAAGCAATTAATAGCCTCATGAAAATAGGGGAGACGAGGTGGGCAGGCTAGAAACAGTTTCCACTATCACCGGAGATCAAGGAAATGGGACACCTTCTATTGCCATTATTTCACGAAGCTGTTGTGGGCTTGTGGCAGTGGCGCCGTGCCTTCATGGGTGGCCTTCCGTCGAGTCAGAGCAGAATTCGCTGCTCAAAGCCCAACGAAGCAGCCCAATCAAGGTCACAGGGCCCAATACACAAGAAAATGTCCAGGTCATTGTCCGGAGTAGCAGCCCGGTAACATGGCCGAACGGATCGCTCAGGGGAGCGCCGTGAAAAACGCCCAGAATTATCGACGGGATGACCAATAGATCTGGAACGTCCATTAGTTTGATCCAATGGCTGACAATCTGAAATCGCTGTCAATGCTCCTAGGTAGGTACGTTTTACTGTTACTCAATATTTCCCTGCTAGTAAAATACATGCTAGGATTGCTGAAATTAGCAACTTTCCTCAAGGTAAATAAGAAGGTATTCCCCAAGCTTGGGAGAGATATTGTGCCCTTGAGAGGAATCGCCTAGCTCATGGTTTGAAAGAGAACCAATTAATTGACATATTTTATAATGGGCTAACTGAAGGATCTAGATCTTATCTAGATAGTGTTGCATGTAATATTTTCAGGCACAAGACTGTGGAGGAAGCTAGAGAATTGTTGAACACCATCAAGCAAAATTATGATGATTGACATATTGAAGAGGAAGTGATCCATAATAAAAGAGGCATTCTTGAATTGTCTAATGAAGACATGAAAGAAGTTTCAAAGTCTATTAAAGAAAAGGGCATTAAAACTTCTCACCTGAAGGAACTTTCTTAAAAGGTATCAAGCCACCTATTGATGAACCATGGTTTTCTATTCAAGTACATGATATATGCTCCGGTAAAGGTAATAAAGAGGTATCACTTCCTGATGAAATATCTTATGTTAATGATTTAAATAATTCTACTTATGATCAACGATGCTTTGAACATGATATTAAATGAGATATAATGGAAAACTCCAGTAGTATAGAAATTACACATAAATTTTATTGCTTAGATTCTCTTAAAATGACTATAAAACACTACCATATGATGAATAATTAAGTAGAGAAAATGATTTCTCTTCAAAATAAATAATATGACAAGCTTCTTGCTGAGAAAAGACAAGTATGTGGAGTCAATACTAGGGGAGGCTCAAGTACTCAGGACCTTGATTATCCCGAGGGACATCCAAAGAAAAAAGAGCAATAAGGTCGTAAGAAGAAATCTTTTGCAAGGGAATCCCCAATGAAAGTGAAGAAAAATGAGAACTATGAAGATCAATATAATGATATATCTATTTCTGATGCTGAAATTCAAGATAATAACAATGAAGGAGATGTGGAAATGTCTCAACCACATGAAGAACCACCTAAAGATGATGCTAATAAAGAACCTCAGCCTATAATAAATGAAGATCCCCAATCCTTCAAAGAGAAATGTAAGAAGAAGAAGGCTCCACCACAACCAAAAGGTAAAGAGAGGGATCCATGGGTTCATTTTTTTTGAACTTTGATCCATGGGTTCATTGACCCATACCATATCCCTAAGAGGTAATTAAAACGTTAGATAATGAAAGATTTGAGAGGTTTATTGAATTGATAAAAAGTTTGTACTTGCAAATTTCTCTTGTTGATGCTATTAAGATTCCGCCATATTCTAAATATATGAAAGACATTGTTAATAAAAAAATGAAAATACCTAATGAAGCTATTACGTCCATGCTTGTTGATTATTCTTTTAAAGGAAAGTTACCAGAGAAGCGTGGTGATTCAGGTATTCCTACTATTCCTTGCACAATTGAAAATACTTATGTGAAGTATGCTCTATGTGATCTTGGAGCAGGGTTAAGTGTCATGCCATTCTATCTTTATAAGAAGCTCAACTTAAATAAATTACTTCCCACTGAGGTTTCACTTCAAATTGTTGATAAATCTACTGCTATTCCTATTGGTATATATGAAGATGTTCCTGTTATCTATACTATATTAAATGGCTAGAGGTGGTAGGATGTACATCCTCTGCTACCATCGGTGTCGAAACAAATCGCCCGCGTCCCCCGTCCTTCGTTGTCCGGAAAAATCCACAAACAGGAAAATACTAGAAAGGAACCGCTGCCCATGACTCCAGGCCGCCTCCCCAATTTGCCTGCCGACCAACCTCCAGGCCGCCTCCGCGCATATCCATGCTGCAGCCCTCTTATGCGATTCTTCCCTCGACCCCCCCTCGTCGCTCCCCCACAATCGAAACCATTCCTAGATCATGAGAGTCGTGACGGCGCGGGAGTTGCTGGACTGCTGTAGCGGGATCCATGGTGGAGAGGGTCCGGTTCCACGGCTGGCGAGAAAATTCCCTCTCGGCACCCCATGTGGAAATGGACGGGGTCGGCTGAACCACAGGATTGCGGCGGCGATGTCGCTGCTGACGAATCGAAGCTGCAAGTGTTGGGCGCGCTGCATCAGACCGGACCTCTCCAGCGTGCGAACGACACCCACACAACTAGCGTTGAGGGGGTTATCATACCAGCTGATGCGCACGACCTTTCAAGCCGTGGATCCAGCTGGGGCAAGGCGCCCCGTGTTCTTTGGCATGCTGCCAAAGTAGTGGGTAGCCAAGGGAATTTCTTCATGGTATGCTTCTAGGTGCTTCCTCCACTGACACTAAGATTACGATCTGAAGTTCTGAACATTCATATTGTTGTTGCTTCATATACACTTAGAGTAGGTGTTGGGTGGTGTATTTGTCGATAAGTGTAGCGGCGAGGTTGCGACTGTCGAGGATGATTTATTAGGAGGAAAGGTTTATGGTGCACTGGATTCGCACACAAAGTGTTCGATGGAGTGGTTGCCTTAGATGTAGTTTCGTAAAAGGAATCACTGTGCACGCGACGGCAGCTGCACATATATGCCGCCTAAACATCGACAATGGGCTGCTCTACCACAACATTCGGGACACTAAGTAAGGGTTGTTGCACAACTATTAGATGACTTTGATGAGATTACCAACTGACTAGGAGCAGTTTTTTTCATTCTCATAGGTATACTGAGCCACATGATATACTTGTTGCAGGGAGCTGTCAGATTACCGTGATCTCCCTTGTCTAAGTCATGCTTGTTGATTTGCTGAACCTCAGCAACAATGGTAGCGACCTGGTTGTTGTGGAGGAAGACAAAAATAGGTGCCTCATGCCATCCTGACCATGAGATGGGCTTTGGGAAGTTGGACAACGATGAAAGTCGGTTAGCACCAGCGACAGAAGGCTGCTGAGGACGCCAGAGTCAGTGGTGACTTGGAGGGTCAGAGAGAGAGAAATGGGATCAGCGCAGAACGGTCTGGTGCCACAATACCTGTCAGTTGAATTTTCTTTATTGCATTCGTCTGAAAATTTCTGAGACAAATCAATTACAGGATAACAAGAATCTATTCTTAGTTGCTATAAAGGTATGGCATGCACCAATCACAACAGCCGCTTACTATAGTCTCTCGTATCTCTGCATGCTTATTGTTTGCCTACCTTATTAATTTGCAGGGATACATCTGATCTCGTTTCCTATTTCAAGCCATGATTTTGTCTTGTAGACAAGAGCAGCAAAGCCAAGTCCAGGATGAGCCTCCGAAGGTCTTGCTTCCCAAGCCAAATCACTCTCATCACATCGTTCGACCTTCCAAATTTGTGGTTCCATTTGATGGCATGCATGGATATAGCTGCGCGAAATTCATCGAACATAGTATATCAGTTGGGGAATAGTTGCAGAGTGCATAGGTACTTCTATAGCTTTTGAGAAATATTTGTCTTCTACCGAGACTTCGGGTTTATTTATCATTGAATAGCTTGAAAAGTTCTTGCTCTAGCTGCTCGTCACCACATCATCAATTCAGTTCAAGTTAGTTTAGCGTATTGGTTTCTAGATCTTGAAATTGTTGATAAAATTTTATAGGCTGCCAATTAATACACTGAGAGATACAGAATACTCCTAGCTGAAGAAAGCGGGAAGCAATTGATTAATGCATTAATTTGACTAGGTAATGAACAGAAGTAAAGCAGATACATAATATGTTCTGAATGTCCAAGTTAAGCAGTTCATCATAAGACTAACATGTAGTATGAAATTATTTTTGTCCAGTGGAATGGTAGCCAAGGTAGATGAGAACAATGAGACACACATCGCCGTGTACTGATAGTTCAGTCAGAGGCCATCCTAGCCAGGTCCTCCCAATTCTATGGTTCTACCCATCAGTAATGACTACAACATTCTTGTCGACAACATGCATAATCCACAGTGGTACATTTTTTTGGAGCACTGGCAGGACCACAAGAATCCTATCAGAGTACTTCATCAACATCAAGTTCCCCCAGTGTGCAACAGATGCAAGGTAGCACCCTATCTGAAACTCTGAATGTATATTGCAGTTCTTATGGACGGCTCTTCAGCCTCACGTGGCTCAGAAACATGGGTTTCAGGATTATTGGGAGCTTTCTGACCCTTCTAGCCGAGATCCAGTGGTTTGTTTCCATATGCGAGCTGCAGACATTACAGAGGACTTTCAGTCGATTCAAGGTAAATTGATGTTCTTTGTCTGATCATTACATTTAATGCATTTGATTAATGCAATTACGAGAGGCAGCGATACAGTTAGCATCCATCTCTCTGTGTCACTACCTAGCCTTTCAGATTGTTAAAAAAGCTTATTAGTTAAGAAAGAAAGTAAAGTGCATTAACAATAATCTTCCAACTTTGACAGACGTGAAGTTCTAGGAACTTTGGCTGGACTTGTATAGCAAGTTGTCCCCTCTATCATTGGTACTTCCACGTTCATGGATAGGTACTAGGTACTTCCCATTTGAAATAGTTTTTACTTGGTCGCATATGAACCAAACAATCCTCATGTGTAGATCATTTCCATGTATAGCCACATCTCAGAGATGCTTGAGTACGGCTCACAACGCGTGCTCAGCCCTCTATAGGAAAATATTCCTAGCCTGCTCAGCTCTCTATAGAAAATCTTCCTAGCCGTTCTGACTGTCATGTAAGATAATATAGGAGCGGCTTGAGCTTGCTGGCAACAAGGTCGACAGACTAGGGTGTGAGGAGCTGTCTGGTGAGGGAAAGCGTTGAGCCACGCCTAGGGGTGGTGTGGGCCCCTCGGGCGCCCACCAACCTTGCTCTTCCGCCTATATATTCATCTATTCAGAAAAAACCTAAAAACCCGAGCCTCCATCCATGAAAAGTTCCGTCGCCTCCGCCATCGTCGACCCTGGCTCGGGAGGGTTCTGAAGTTCTTCCCGGCACCCTGCCGGAGAGGGAGATCATCACCGGAGGCATCTACATCGCCATGCCCGCCTCTGAAGTGATGCGTGAGTAGTTCATCTCTGGACTACGGATCCATAGTAGAAGCTAGATGGTTGTCTTCTCCAATTATGCTTCATGTTTATATCTTGTGAGCTGCCTATCATGATCAGGATCATCTTTATGTAATGTTACATGTTGTGTTTGTTGGGATACGATGAATGTTGAATACTATGGTTAAGATTGATTATAAAGTTTTCATATGTTATTTGTGATTTTCCATGCTCTCCGTTGCTAGTAGATGCTCTGGCCAAGTATGTTCTTGTGACTCCAAGAGGGAGTATTTATGCTCGATAGTGGGTTCATGCCTCTAGTAATCTGGGAGAGTGACAATAACTTCTAAGGTTGTAGATGTGTTGTTGCTACTAGGGAGAAAACAACAATGCTTTATCCAAGGATAATTCTATTGTTTACTTTACACACTTTATTTAATGCAATAATCTGTTGCTTGCAACTTAATACTGAAAGGGGTACCGATGCTAACCGGAAGGTGGATTATTAGTCATAGATGCACTTGGATTACGGTCTATGAATCTTGTTGTAATACCCAAATAAATCTCATAGTAATCATCTTATTATGTATGGTCTTTATTCTATCAATTTCCCAGTTGTAATTTGTTCACCCAGCATGTTATTTATCTTTATGGAGAGACACCTCTAGTGAACTGTGGACCCAGTCATTTTTTTACACTGCAAATACCTCTTCTTTTTATTGCCAACTCCCACGGCAACAACTCTTTTTCTGGCATCCACACACAGTTCTCTTTATTTAACTGCAAACAAACATCTCTTTCCATACTATACGTTTAATCCTTTGTTTTCAGCAAAACCGGTGAGATTGACAACCTCACTGTAAGTTGGGGCAAAGTATTTTGGTTGTGTTGTGTGCAGGTTCCACGTTTTTGCTGACACCGGTAGTGTGCCCTGTGAAAGTCAGCTAGCAACACCTTCAGAAGTGATTTCTTTCTCCTACTGGTCGATTAAACCTTGGTTTATTACTGAGGCAAAACTTGCTATTGTGCTCATAATACCTTCCTCTTGGGGTTTCCAAACTGTATGCTTTGCATAACATCAAGCTTTTTTTCTAGCGCCGTTGCCAGGGAGAAAGAGGATTTCTGCAAGGGGAGTCTCTCATCTCCAATCTCTTTACTTTGCTATTGTTTTGCTTCGTTTACTTTATCTTGTTTGCTTGTTTTTATCAAAAACACAAAAAAAATAGTTTATTTTATAGTTGTTATTTTGTTGCTTTATTTTTAGCACATTATGTTGATCCCTAAGTACGTTCTGAAAAACCTATCAATAGGTAGTGGTTCTATAATTGGGAGGGATGACATTGAAGAATTCTTTAATCATGTTAGTAAGTACAAAGATATTGAGGGAAGATCATTAGTAGAACATGCTACTAATTATAAAACTGTTGCAACTTATTTAGTTCAAATGTTGGAGGCTAGGTTTTTAAACCTTAATCCCATAATGCAGCAAATGTTTCTTAAACTTCATGAAGTTGAGGATGATGAAAAGAGAAATTTTATTCTGGTAACTTTGCTTAAAGAATTTAGAGATGTTATAAAAGCTAGGAAAGTATTTGAGCGGTTTAAGATGGTAGGCTCATGTGTAGATGTTATTGGTACACTTGAAAAGATAAACAAAACCAAACGTAAAAATAGGGAGGAAATCAAAATAACAATACCTTTCAAACTCCTAGGAATGCATGAAGCTTTGGAAAAGAAATTTGATTGGATTGTTCTTGAAAACCCATTTGATGAAAGTAGTGAACCCAAGAGTGTTGAGAGAGGGTCTTCTAAAACTTATATGGATAAAATAAAATACCTTGTTGAAAATACTCCTGGCATTGATCTTGATACTTCTTCACTTGAAAATACTTGATTCAAGCTCTTTTTCTCGCGCCTAGCTGAAAGGCGTTAAAGAAAAGCACTCTTGGAAGATAACCCATGTTATATTTCTGTAATTTTTCTTTTGTTGAGTCTTGGAAGTTGTTACCTCTGTAATAACCTCTCCTTATCCTTTTTATTTCCTTTTTGTGCCAAGAATAGCCTCTAATAGGAAGAAAGTAAGATTTGGAGAAGTTGTTGTCCTGAAACAGATTTTGTGTTGTCACCAAAAACATTCGTATTCCCAACCAGAACGTCATATTGATCTTCATCAACAAAGTATCAGGTCATCTTTCAATACGCTATATTTTTATTGCTTCATATGCTATGTGTTGTTCTTGGAGCGTCTTTATTTTGTTTTTTTGTTTTCTTTTATTTTTTCTGTAGCATATGGTTGGATCCTAGCATACCTGTTTTGTAGAATGACACACTCCATTTTCAGCATACAACACTCTAGTTTTCACTCTTATTGTTCTGCGAGTGTTCTCTTTTACTAGTACTGTGTTTAGCTCTTGTTTTTTCACACGTATTTTGTTTAGAGATTGTTAGTTTTTTTAGTTATGTATGATTAGCTCTCTGGTCTTTATTGATTATTATCTATGAGAGTTGTTTCAAATAAATTGATTGGTGTTGGAGACGAGTAAAATGTTTCATGCTTATAGTGGTGCAAAAGGAAGCTTGTTTAGACTGTGGCTTATACTTTAGCATGGTCATGTTAGATGTTATTTTAATTATATGCTTAGTGGTTATTGTTGTAGCATGACTTGTCTCAAAAAGCTGAGAGTGCTTAATGTGCCATTAAAAGAATTATGTGTGGTTTCCATTATACAAAAGCATAATATTGTGGTATTATCCTTTTATTCTTTATTGGGTTGACTTGGCACATTCTTACAACATGTTATGAATACAAACCAGTCACCTAAAGCCTCTATGATCATTTAGTTTTTGACTCGTAATTTCACTTTATGCTTTGATTAATAATGTTTTGTCGCTATGCATGATTATGGCCATTATTGCTCTCTTAGTTGGTCGCTCCCAATCTTTTGCTAGCCTTCACCTGTATTGAGTATGAGCTAGGAATGTCAATGGGTACCCATGATCCGCGTACCCGCTGGGTAAAAACACAATAGGAGTACGAGTATGGGACAAGATAGGGTAGAGTGAGTACGGGTATGCGATCATAGAACATACCCGCGTACCCATCTACCCATCTAAACTTAACTAAATTTAACAAGTGGGCCATTGTAATATTATAAACCACATAATTTTTCCCTAATTATGCCTTCATGTTGCTAGACTGAACCTCATGCTTTCCCGTCTCATAATTGTTGGTAGGTTAGTGAGGATTCAACCTCTATTTAGGATCGCTTCACCTCCTCTCATATTTTTTTGATCAATTTGATGTGTTGTAAGAGCGGGTATTTCTACCCGCGGGTACCCATTTAGCATGTCGGGTGACAGGTATGAGAAAAACTTGTAACCGTTGACGGGTATGGGTGCCGGTGATGGGTAAGATTGAAGGTGACGGTATGGGTATGGGATGGCTATACCCGTACTCATACCCTGCGGGTGCTATCCCTAGTATGAGCTCTACTCGTGCATCAAAATCCCAAAAACCAAAGTTTCTAATTGTGTCCACCATACCTACCTATATGTGGTATTTCACCGCCACTCCAAAGTGAATTGCTTGTGTGCTACCTTTAAACCTTCAAAAAATATTACCTATTTTGTGTTCCTGTTTTAGCTCATGAGGAAGTGTTGAATGTTTTATTGTCTCTTTCATGTTTATTTTGGCTTCACACTTTGACTAGCATGCATAATGTGCTAGTCCTTAATATTGCAAAAAGAGCAGGCAAGCGGGTGTCCAGCCCACTAAAATATAAAATGAACGCATAATAAAAATCTCCTAACACTATGTACTTGAGAAATCATGAAGTTAGCTTGTTCAAACAAATGAGAAGAGGAAATTTATTGTTCTCACTATTGGAGCCGCTCTTGAAGCTATTAAACGTGAAATGATGATAGATCATTTGATGTCATTCGTTGACATAGACATACATACCTCTCAAAATATATTTTTAACACCTCTATTGTATTTAAACTAAAAAGCTCTAGCACGTGAGTAATCTTGCTTCCCTCTGCGCAGGGCCTTTCTTTTACTTTTATGTTGAGTCTTCATCTTCTTACTTTATGCACCAATTAAGAGAGCATAGTTGTCATTCTGAGTATAATGTGCATTGTCCCAAAATTTATTATTGATTGATTCATGATTATGTTATTGCTTGTTCTCAAAATATTTGTATCTAGTCACCCTTTGAACTTTAAAGGTGTCCTAGCATTTATGTTTTGCTATTTCATAAAGGACAAGCTGAATACCACTTTTCTATGTTTTCTCTATGCTCGAAAACAAACAATTTCTTTTAGTGCACTATTATTCATGATCTTTTGTTTGAGTTACTTCTCATGTTACAACATAGTTGCTAAGTTCTATTGTTAGGATTATATCTATCATGCCTATGTTTAGAGTACTTTGATCCCAGCTCACAATGCTTTTACAATAAGGATTTCTATTTTCGTGCCCTCGGGTCCTTAGTTGTGCTCAGTTTTCCCCAGCTCCTTAGTTTTTCCTCAGTTTTCCCCAAGACCTTGTCTGAAACCATCACAGGTGCTGTAACGGCCGGTTGCCAAATGGTTGACCGTTATCTTCTGACTAGTGGGGCCACGTAGAGCCTGCAAAGACACGTCGGACCATCCATCTTTGTTTGACCGTAAGCATCGTTGTATCCCTGATCAAAACGCAAACGAGTGGGGCTTCGGTATATCGAATGACAAGTGGGGCCATGACGCTGATACAAGGGGCAATACACGGGTAGGATTAGATTTTTAAACGGAGCTCTACAGCGATGGCATGGAGGAGGTGGCCTGCGGGGTGCCGAGATGAGATCGACGTCCACAAAGAACTGCATGAGGCGAGACCAGACGCATTAGATAGATATGAACTAGACGCGTTTAACCATGCAAAGAAGAGAAGAAATGGTCGACGACATCGACGACTACCTCAAAACTTTGATCGACCGTGTCGGACATGAACGCGAGCAATGTAGAGAAAACTAGTGTCTCTCCTTTCTGGCGTGTATAGATGGGTGCTAGAAGAGTGTGGTGGCGAAGGGAAAGACCTCGCGGTGGTCTGTGGCGTCCAGCATAGCGGGGCGGCGTGGCCGTGCCCACAGCAGCGTGCATGCATGCATGTTCGGCATTGGCATCAGCATGTACGTTCGGCATTGGCCTCGGCGGTATCTCTGGTGTGTCAGTGATCAAATGAGGGGACGAGATTGAGGGTGCATCCCGACGGTGACCTAGCAGTGGCGGCGAGCATAGCCATTCTGAACATGCTGATATCGGCATCGGCATCGTTTGGAGGCTGTGGTGCTCGAATCAAGGTGGGATTTGTTTCTTGTACGCCAAAATGAATTTGAAACAAGTTTCATGTTGAAGGTTAGGTAACGAAAGTTTGTAACTAAAAATTATAATAGCGCCATGGTGAGGTTCTTTTTGATAGAGCTATACGGTTGGGCAAACTTTTTGACACTTTTTAGATAGGGTTCCTTGTTGTTACACGTATGGCACCATGTATGGCAAATTTCGGGTCATTTGGGGATGTTCGAAAAAATCACTTTGCTTAAGCGCATGCCGTTTCGTCTCACTGAAACCAGCTTTTCTAACAAGGTGATTTTTTCTACCTTCTCTAAATGAC
This sequence comes from Lolium rigidum, assembly GCF_022539505.1. Taxonomy (NCBI): domain Eukaryota; kingdom Viridiplantae; phylum Streptophyta; class Magnoliopsida; order Poales; family Poaceae; genus Lolium; species Lolium rigidum. The sequence goes on along the minus strand of NC_061510.1, from coordinate 47,427,814 downwards.
CTCAAATTTCATACAGCTGATCTTCTATGCATAGATAGATAGATTGTTTCGTTTTTACATTTTTCGAACTTTTTATTTCCCTTTATAATACCCAATTGATTTTCAGGTCAAAACCTCGAAAAACAGCATCATGTATGGCATCATTTTCACCCTAAATTTCAAATTTTGTGAAACTTTCCCTTTTAGATATTCCTTGTTGTTATAGGTATGGCATCATGTATGCCAAACTTGGTTAGGTCTCACTGAAACCAGCTTTTGTAACAAGTTAGATTTTTTCGACCTTCTCAAAAGGGATTTTTTTCTACCTTCTCTAAATGACCTCAAAAATCATACATACGATCTTCTATACAAAGATAGGTCGATTGTTTCGTTTTTACATTTTTTTGAACTTTTATTTCCCTTTATAATACCCATTTGATTTTCAGGTCAAAACCTCGAAAGTTAACATAAGTAGATGGTGAACCCTCCCAAACTTCAAATACAGAGATAGATAGATTGTTTCGTTTATCATTTTTACCGTGAATAGTAATGGCTACAAGAAATCGGTGATGGTTTATCATTTTTTCGTGAAAAGTAATGGCTACCGGTGATGGTTTATCATTTTTTGCGTGAAAATTAATGGCTACAACAAATCGGTGATGGTTTATCATTTTTTGAGTGAAAATTAATGGCTACAACAAATCGGTGATGGTTTATCATTTTTTGCGTGAAAATTAATGGCTACAACAAATCGGTGATGGTTTATCATTTTTTGCGTGAAAAGTAATGCCTAAAAGAGTTGGGCTTATAATTTTTAGCGCGTGAAAAATAATACAGAAAACCGCCCTTTAGCATACTTAGAGGGTGGAAGCTAACCGCTGACAGAGAGAGAGTGGTTATCTTGCCCGTTAGATCATATGATCAATGGTCGGCGGGCACGATCCGCGTGACATGGGCTAGACCAATCAGGGCAATGTTGCACGTCTGCGAGAATTTGTGAAGGGAGAGGGCAAAACTGAGTAGTATCAAGAAACCAAGGGCACTCGAAGCGATGAAACGAGGCTAAGGGATTCAAATATGAGATTTAAAAAATGGAAAATGCGTGTTTTGTACAATCAAACCCATCTTGGCCTACCTCAAACTATTTGCAATACAAATATACATGAGTGTGAGAATTGTGGCCTCATTTAGACAAAGTATGTTTTGGGGAAAGCTGTTTTGGGAAGGGCTTATTGTGGAAAACCATACACCTTCATAGCTACTAGGTGATTTGAGAAGTGGCAATTTTTGGTAAAACTTGATTTATCTATGACTTATCTATGATTTGAGAAGTTGCAATTTGTGGTAAAGTCTCCATGAGTAAGTGCCACTCTTTTTCGGAATTTTTTGCACATTAAATGACTCTTTTAACTAGTTAATCCCATTTGTTGACTCTCTGTTGACCAGCCACTTGAGGGTAAAACTGAGCATATTGCACTAGCCAGTATTAGCACTCAAGGGGAAAACTGAGCACACAAAAAATGCTAGTATAAGACTCGAGGGTATACCTGAGTATATCTAAATTTCCAGGGTTAGACTCGAGGACGCGTGTTGCGGTGCAGAAATGGAAGACGTGCAATCGTGGACGCGTGTCGCGTTGCAGAAGTCCAAGACGTGCAGACGTGCAACGGTGGACACGTAGGATGCGGGTCGCATTAACCACCCCTCCCTTTATAGACGCCTCCTCGCACTATCTCTGTCACTCTCACTCGCTCACGCAACGCCGCCTCTCTCACGTCCCATCATCTTCTCCAAAGAAAAAAACCCTCTCCCTCTCCTCTGTCAGCGAGATGGACAAGGAGAATGCCAATCCCATCGTCCACGACACCGTCGGCTCCAAGCGCGACGCCTCCCTCTTCGACGCCGTCCCCTCAATGGCCGTCGTCGCCGGTGCATTAGAGGCTGCCGCCGGTGGCAGTCAGATCCCCGCGGGATGGGACCCCTATGAGGAGGTGACGTACGAGGCGCCCCCGAACCCCTACGACACCTTCATGGACGACCCATGGAACGAGGTAACTACGGTTTGCTCCCTTTTTTGTTCCCCTTTCCTTTTTGAACCCTATTTTTGCTGGTGTAGATGGATCTGTAGATGGATGAGTATTGGGTTAATATTTGCGCTGATTTTATTCCATTTTGTTTTGATCCCTTCTTGATTTCGTTTAAGATTTGGGGTTCGGCCGTTCGGTTAATTTATGCAACTAATAATGGGATCTCAATCGGTTAATTTATGCAAGTAATCATGGGATCTCAATCAGTTATTTTATGCATGAATCAAAAGATATCAACCGTTTAATTTTGCAAATAATCTGGAATGTGTTCAAGTTCAGATCTGGAATCTATTTATTTGCCTATGATGAATCGTTGGGCACAAATTTTTACAGGGAGGGTTCAACGAACCATTGCCGTGTACAAATCTGTTGTGCATGAGCTTTGGTTCGCTAACCCCTTCCCTGTAGATATATAATCGTGTCCACTCTAACTGAGGCTGCCTCTGTTTTTTCTAACTTTATTATCATGCTCGTTAGTCATCGTTGCAACTCATTCACTCATAGTTTCCGTTTGATATGGATCAGCTGTCTGGCAGCGACGTCGGCAGCGACGACGAGCACCATGACACCAAGACTCGGCAGGTGTTGCGGAGGCTGCAGGTCGGCCAATACGTCTCCTACTTCGCCAAGGGTGTCTACAGGTGCCCCTTCTGGACTAGGAGACTCGGCGGCACCAACTTCAACTGCCTCCTCACGCATGCCGAGAACATTGGCAACACCTTCCCCAAGGTCGGCACGACGGTGAACCCCTACTCCTTCCGCGCCAAGCACAAGGCGCTCGGCATGCACCTCCGCAGCTTCCAGCGGGTGGAGATCGCCGCCGGGCGCATGCCTCCGCTCAAGCCCAAGGTGCCCAAGCGGAGCAACAAGTGGACGCAGAGCCAGATGGGGTAGGCGGAGTCATGGACGTGTGCTGCTGCTGCCTCCTCCATTTTGTTGTTAGCTAGGGATCCCTTGTTGTTATGTTGTTAGTATGATGGTGCTGTGAAGAACCTCGAACCTGTTACTATGTTGGCTGATGTATGCAGCTTATTATCTAGGGAGGGATCCCTATTATCTACCATATTATCTATCCCTATTCTACTATATGACTGTGTGAATTTATCGTACATTACCCTGGAGATTTTCTTCTAGATTTAACTACATACATATGGACCAGAGAGAGTGCTAGATTTGCTGCCATATTGGGCAAACAACGAGGGCCAAAAGGCACAAATAATTGAAGAAAGACAGAAATGCAAGCTTCTCTAGATTTGATACTAATTAGGTGAAAAAAGATAGAGAGAAAGAGGGGGAAAAGGTACTCTTAAAAATGCCAATTTGGGCCGAGAGAGACAGAACCCAACTCCTGCTCACGTGCAACCAAACACTGTCTCGTCCTGTCCCACGCGGTCCCTTTCTACCAGCCCCACATGACGCGGCCCCACACGTCAGCCTGGAACGATCAACTAAACGGGAATCCTTCCGTTTGAGCTCCTTCTGCGGGTTTCAAACAAGGGCTTGGGGAAAACTGAGGAAAAACTAAGGAGCTGGGGAAAACTGAGTACAACTAAGGACCTGAGGGCAGGAGAATAGAAAACCCTTTACAATAACTTGATCAAGACTGTGTTGGCTAATGTCACCTCAAAATTTATTTTTGTTATATCACTTATCTTCTCGAGGACAAGCATGAGTTAAGCTTGGGGATGCTGATATGTTGCATACGTATCTATAATTTTTGATGCTCCATGCTTATTTTACACCAATTTGTATATGTTTTGTTTACACTTCGTGGCACTTTTATGCATTTTATCAAACTAACCTATTAACAAGATGCCACAGTGCCAGTTCCTGTTTTCTGTTGTTTTTGTGTCTCAGAAAAGTTGTAAAGGAAATATTCTCGGAATTGGACGAAACAAAAGCCGAAGTTCCCATTTTACTGTAAGAAAGACGGAGTCCATGGGAGAGACGAAGACGAGCCAGGAGGTGGCCACACCATGCCTAGGCGTGGGCCACCCCCTAGCCGCGCCTAGGGGTTGTGTGGGCCCCTCGGGTGCCCACCAACCTCGCCCTTCCGCCTATATATTCATCAGTTTGGGAAAAACCTAAAAACCCGAGCCTCCATCCATGAAAAGTTTTGTCCCCGCCGCTATCATCGACCCTAGCTCGGGAGGGTTATGAAACTCTTCCCGGCACCCTGCCGGAGAGGGAAATCATCACCGTAGGCCTCTACATCACCATACCCGCCTCCGAAGTGATGCGTGAGTAGTTCATCTCTGGACTACGGGAGATCATCACAGGAGGCATCTAGATGGTTGTCTTCTCCAATTATGCTTCATGTTTAGATCTTGTGAGCCGCCTATCATGATCAAGATCATCTTTATGTAATGCTACATGTTGAGTTTGCTGGTATCCGATGAATATTGAATAGTATGGTTGAGATTGATTATATACTTGTCATATGTTGTTTGTGATCTTGCATACTGTCCGTTGCTAGTAGATGCTCTGACCAAGTATGTGCTTGTGACTCCAAGAGGGAGTATTTATGCTCGATAGTGGGTTCATGCCTCTAGTAATCTAGGAGAGTGACAATAACTTTCAAGGTTGTAGATGTGTTGTTGCTACTAGGGAGAAAACAACAATGTTTTATCCAAGGATAATTCTATTGGTTACTTTACACACATTACTTAATGCAATAATCCGTTACTTGCAACTTAATACTGAAAGGGGTGTGGATGCTAACCGGACGGTGGATTATTAGTCATACACGCAGTTGGATTACGGTCTATGAATCTTGTTGTAATGCCCAAATGAATCTCATAGTATTCATCTTATCACGTGTGGTCTTTATTCTGTCAATTACCCAGCTGTAATTTGTTCATCCAGCATTTTATTTACCTTTATGGAGAGAAACCTCTAGTGAACTATGGACCCCGATCCTTTCTTTTACACTGCAAATACCTGTTCTTTTTATTGCCAACTCCCATGGCAAAAACTCTTTTTCTGGCATCCACACATGGTTCTCTTTATTTCACTGCAAACAAACATCTCTTTCCACACTATACGTTTAATTCTTTGTTTTCAGCAAAACCGGTGAGATTGAAAACCTCACTTTTAGTTGGGGCAAAGTATTTTGGTTGTGTTCTGTGCAGGTTCCACGTTGTTGCTGACACTGGTAGTGCACCCTGCCAAAGTCAGCTAGCAACACCTTCAGAAGAGATTTCTTTCTCCTACTGGTCGATTAAACCTTGGTTTCTTACTGAGGGAAAACTTGCTACTGTGCTCATCATACCTTCCTCTTGGGGTTTCCCAACTATGTGCTTTGCACAATATCAATGCTTTCAGTGAACCAAGTTTAAATTTCTTAATTCTATATGTGAGCATATTGTGCAGTTCAAGTTGGGAGAGGAAGAACAACAATGATGAATATGTATGTGAGGATTGATGAAAGATGTATGACACCTTTCCTATATTCATGTATGGAATTTAACGATAGAAAATACTTGTTTATAGTTTCATCAATACTTGGGAAAGTGATGTTAGATGTTTACTATCTTTGTGTTCTCCTTGCTATTTATGATGCAAACAAGATATTATTGAGGAATACTACTTATACGAGATAGTGGCTTTAAATAAAAGTCTACGCATCCCATTATGCTTGTTATTGCGCACATATTACATGATGAATTATAATCATATGTGTCTTTTAAATATGAAGGTTGATGTATGTGTGGTGGTCCAGTCTTTTAAATGGCGAACATCATCGTCGAAGCATACATAAGTCGGCTGATAGTATCTTTAGTTGACCAACCAATATCTTACTAGCCTCTGAACCACTGAGCCACCACTTAGAAAAATAAAAATAAAAATAAAATAAAAGAAATAAAAAGAAAGAGTAGAAAAAGAAAAGAGAAAAGAGAAAAATAAAGAGAAAGAGAAAAGATAAGAAGATATATAACCAATGAGTTGGCTATTATGATGATGTCAAAGAAAAGGCTAAAACTAAGAAGTGTCCGAAGCCAAACCAAATGCTATTGTGCTCCAAAGGGGAAGAACCCATGCCACTCATAAGGTGTTAAAGCTAAGAAGCGAACACCTAACCCATTTCCACTCCACCATATGGTCAATTAAAGATACTAGCTACTTACTCCCATTAGAGTTTTCTATTAGAGTTTGAATGTCAAAGGACTGGAAGGATACAACATCATCCCATTATTTGGTTTTGCAATGCAAGCACAATGAAATTACTAGCCAACAATTGAAGGAATCAAAGGTCTGAAAAACCTTGCCAATGTGAGAATGTTGTTTGTTCCCACTATCAATTAATCATGTCCAACTAGTGTTGCCATATACTACCTCTTTTACCCCATGAATAGATAGAGGAACATGAACATAGTGCATATTTAATAACACTTTGCCATTCATTGACGAAGCTATGTATCGAATACTTTCCATGTTAAATTGACTATGCGTGCATAGAGTAAAGTTCTTGTTGAAGTCTTTTATCGCTTCTGCACTATGTTTCAATTGTTTGAGGACAAACAACGAGCTAAGCTTGGGGGAGTTGATACATCTGAAATGTATCAACTTTTCCAAGCACTTTGCTCGCAGATTTGCTCTGGAATCTCACCATAATTGGATAAAACTGCTGAACTTGACGTTGTTTTTAGCAAAAGTCTTGTTTTGTCAGTTTTCACAAGAAATAAAATCGGGGGGAAATAGCACGAAAGTTTTCACCAAAAGAGGGGACTGCTAGCGTGTAGTTGACACGTCCGTTGGGAACCCCGAGAGGAAGGTGTGATGCGCACAGCAGTAAGTTTCCCTCAGTAAGAAACCAAGGTTATCGAACCAGTAGGAGTCAAGGAGCACGTGAAGGTTGTTGGTGGCGGAGTGTAGTGCGGCGCAACACCAGGGATTCCGGCGCCAACGTGGAACCTCGCACAACACAATCAAAGTACTTTGCCCCAACGTAACGAGTGAGGTTGTCAATCTCACCGGCTTGTTGTAAACAAAGGATTAGATGTATAGTGTGGATGATGATGATTGTTTGCGAAGAACAGTAAAGAACAATTGCAGTAGATTGTATTTCAGATGTAAAGAGTTGGACCGGGATCCACAGTTCACTAGTGGTGTCTCTCCCATAAGATAAACAGATGTTGGGTGAACAAATTACAGTTGGGCAATTGACAAATAAAGAAGGCATAACAATGCACATACATATATCATGATGAGTACTATGAGATTTAATCGGGGCATTACGACAAAGTACATAGACCGCTATCCGAGCATGCATCTATGCCTAAAAAGTCCACCTTCGGGTTATCATCCGAACCCCTTCCAGTATTAAGTTGCAAACAACAGACAATTGCATTAAGTATGGTGCGTAATGTAATCAACACAAATATCCTTAGACAAAGCATCGATGTTTTATCCCTAGTGGCAACAACACATCCACAACCTTAGAACTTTCTGTCACTGTCCCAGATTTAATGGAGGCATGAACCCACTATCGAGCATAAATACTCCCTCTTGGAGTCACAAGTATCAACTTGGCCAGAGCCTCTACTAGCAACGAAGAGCATGCAAGAACATAAACAACATATATGATAGATTGATAATCAACTTGACATAGTATTCAATATTCATCGGATCCCAACAAACACAACATGTAGCATTACAAATAGATGATCTTGATCATGATAGGCAGCTCACAAGATCTAACATGATAGCACAATGAGGAGAAGACAACCATCTAGCTACTGCTATGGACCCATAGTCCAGGGGTGGACTACTCACACATCGATCCGGAGGCGATCATGGCGATGAAGAGACCTCCGGGAGATGATTCCCCTCTCCGGCAGGGTGCCGGAGGCGATCTCCTGAATCCCCCGAGATGGGATTGGCGGCGGCGGCGTCTCTGGAAGGTTTTCCGTATCGTGGCTCTCGGTACTGGGGTATTCGCGACGAAGGCTTTAAGTAGGCGGAAGGGTAGGTCAGGAGGCGTCACGGGGGCCCCACACGCTAGGGCCGCACGGGCCCCCTGTAGGCCGCGCCTCCCTAGTGTGGCGGCGCCCCGTGGCCCCACTTCGTTTCTTCTTCGGACTTCTGGAAGCTTCGTGGAAAAATAGGCCCCTGGGCGTTGATTTCGTCCAATTCCGAGAATATTTCCTTACTAGGATTTCTGAAACCAAAAACAGCGAGAAAACAAGAATCGGCTCTTCGGCATCTCGTCAATAGGTTAGTGCCGGAAAATGCGGAATAATGACATATAATGTGTATAAAACATGTGAGTATCATCATAAAAGTAGCATGGAACATAAGAAATTATAGATACGTTTGAGACGTATCAAGCATCCCCAAGCTTAGTTCCTACTCGCCCTCGAGTAGGTAAACGATAACAAAGATAATTTCGAAGTGGCATGCTATCATAATCTTGATCATACTATTGTAAAGCATATGAGATGAATGCAGCGATTCGAAGCAATGATGAAGATAATGAGTAAACAAATGAATCATATAGCAAAGACTTTTCATGAATAATACTTTCAAGACAAGCATAAATAAGACTTGCATAAGAGTTACTGATAAAGCAATAAATTCTTAGTAGAAAGCTTTGAAACAACACAAAGGAAGATATAAGTTTCAGCAGTTGCTTTCAACTTCAACATATATATTTCATGGATAATTGTCAACACAAAGTAATATAACAAGTGCAATAGGTAAACATGTAAGAATCAATGCACACAGTTGATACAAGTGTTTGCTTCAGGATAGAAAGAATAGGTAAACCGACTCAACAATAAAGTAGAAGATAGGCCCTTCGCAGAGGAAGCATGGATTACTATATTTGTGCTAGAGCTTTTCATTTTGAAAACAAGAAACAATTTTGTCAACGGTAGTAATAAAGCATATGTGTTATGTATAAGATATCTTATAAGTTGCAAGCCTCGTGCATAGTATATAAATAGTGCTCGCACCTTGTCCTAATTAGTTTGGATTAACATGGATTATCATTGCATAGCATATGTTTCAACCAAGTGTCACAAAGGGGTACCTCTATGCCGCCTGTACAAAGGTCTAAGGAGAAAGCTCGCATTGGATTTCTCGCTTTTGATTATTCTCAACTTAGACATCCATACCGGGACAACATAGACAACGAGATAATGGACTCCTATTTAATGCATAAGCATTCAACAACACTTAATATTCTCATAAGAGATTGAGGATTGATTGTCCAAACTGAAACTTCCACCATGAATCATGGCTTTAGTTAGCGGCCCAATGTTCTTCTCTAACAATATGCATACTCAAACCTTTTGATCATGAAAATCGCCCTTACTTCAGACAAGACGAACATGCATAGCAACTCACATGATATTCAACAAAGGTAAAAGTTGATGGCGTCCCCAGAAACATGGTTACCGCTCAACAAGCAACTTATTAAGAAATAAGACACATCAGTACATATTCTTCACCACAATAGTTTTTAAAGCTATTTGTCCCATGAGCTCTATATTGCAAAGATAAAGAATAGAATTTTAAAGGTAGCACTCAAGTAATGTACTTTGGAATGGCAGAGAAATACCATGTGGTAGGTAGGTATGGTGGACACAAATGGCATAGTATTTGGCTCAAGGATTTGGATGCACGAGAAGAATTCCTCTCAATACAAGGCTAGGCTAGCAAGGTTGTTTGAAGCAAACTCAAGTATAAAAGGTGCAGCAAAGCTCACATATGAACATATTGTAGGTATTATAAGACTTTACATTGTCTCCTTGTTGTTCAAACACCTCAACCAGAAAATATCTAGACTCTAGAGAAACCAATCATGCAAACCAAATTTTAACAAGCTCTATGTAGTTATTCATTAATGGGTAGAAGGTACATGATGCAAGAGCTTAAACATGATCTATATGAGCACAACAATTGCCAAGTATCACATTATTCAAGACATTATACCATTTACCACATGCGGCATTTTCTGTTTCCAACCATATAACAATGAATGAAATAGTTCAACTTTCGCAATGAACATTAAAGATAAAGCTAAGAACATATGTGTCCATACGAAACAGCGGAGCGTGTCTCTCTCCCAAACAAAGAATGCTAGGATCCGAATTTATTCAAAAAAAACAGACGCTCCAAGTAAAGCACATAAGATGTGACGGAATAAAAATATAGTTTCACTAGAGGTGACCTGATAAGTTGTCGATGAAGAAGGGATGCCTTGGGCATCCCCAAGCTTAGACTTTTCACTCTTCTTGATCATATTGTATCATCCTCCTCTCTTGACCCTTGAAAACTTCCTCCACACCAAACTCAAAACAAACTCATTAGAGGGTCAGTGCATAATTCATATATTCAGAGGTGACATAATCATCCTTAACACTTCCGGACATTGCACAAAGCTACTGAAAGTTAATGGAACAAAGAAATCCATCAAACATAGCAAAACAGGCAATGCGAAATAAAAGGCAGAATCTATCAAAACAGAACAGTCCGTAAAGACGAATTTTTTAGAGGCACCAGACTTGCTCAGATGAAAATGCCCAAATTGAATGAAAGTTGCGTACATATCGGAGGATCACGCACGTAAATTGGCAGATTTTTCTGAGTTACCTACAGAGAGGCATATTAAAATTCGTGACAGCAAGAAATCTGTTCCTGCGCAGTAATCCAAATCTAGTATTGACTTTACTATCAAAGACTTTACTTGGCACAACAATGCAATAAAATAAAGATAAGGAGAGGTTGCTACAGTAGTAACAACTTCCAAGACTCAAATATAAAACAAAGTTCAGTAGTAAAATCATGGGTTGTCTCCCATAAGCGCTTTTCTTTAACGCCTTTCAGCTAGGCGCAAAAAGTGTGAATCAAGTGTTATCAAGAGATGAAGCATCAACATCATAATTTGTTCTAATAATAGAATCATAAGGTAACTTCATTCTCTTTCAAGGGAAGTGTTCCATACCTTTCTTGAGAGGAAATTGATATTTAATATTACCTTCCTTCATATCAATGGTAGCACCAACAGTTCGAAGAAAAGGTCTTCCCAATATAATGGGACAAGATTCATTGCATTCAATATCCAAGACAACAAAATCAACGGGGACAAGGTTATTGTTAACCATAATGCGAACATTATCAATCCTCCCCAAAGGTTTCTTTATAGCATTATCAGCAAGATTAACATCCAAATAACAATTTTTCAATGGTGGCAAGTCAAGCATATCATAGATTTTCTTAGGCATAACAGAAATACTTACACCAAGATCACATAAAGCATTACAATCAAAATCATTGACACTCATATTAATGATGGGCTCCCAACCATCTTTTAACTTCCTAGGAATAGAAGTTTCAAGTTTTAGTTTCTCTTCTCTAACTTTTATGAGAGCATTTGTAATATGTTTTGTAAAGGCCAAATTTATAGCACTAGCATTGGGACTTTTAGCAAGTTTTTGTAAGAACTTTATAACTTCAGAGATGTGACAATCATCAAAATCTAAACCATTATGACCTACAGCAATGGAATCATTGTCCCCAACATTTTGAAAAATTTCAGCAGTTTTATCAGTTTCAGCAGTTTTAGCAGTTTCAGGTAATTTTGCACGCTTTGCACTAGGAGTAGAAACATTTGAAAGTGCATGGAGCCCCCATGTGTGGTTTTGGCAATTAATGACAATCTCTATGGACTAATGTTTGCATTGAGTTATATTTGTAGGAGTTGTCCATAGGTAATGCTTGACCATATGTTGGCTTCAAGGTTGCAATAAGAAGAAATTGATGAAGGATATCAAGTGTCAAGTATGTCTTGAAGATGAAGATGAAGTGAGCCCTAGAGTTACTTCAAGACATCAACATAATGAAGTGCAAGTTCAAGATGAGTCAACTCGAAGAGATCATATGCTTGAAGCTTGCCATGAAGAAATGAAGTGCAAGTTCAAGATGAGACAACTCGAAGAGATCATAAGCTTGAAGCTTGCCATGAAGAAATGAAGTGCTAGTTCAAGATGAGCCATCTCGAAGAGATCCTTTGATTGACTCTTGCCATCCATATGGTGATCATGGATATGTGAAGTTGCGCCGAAGAAGAAGCTCTCACATGGTGTTTTATGGGGGAGCAATCTACAAGACTTCGTCAAGCAAGCACAATCAAGAAAGGCGTTCCATCTTGTTGCGGTAAAGACCATCATCATCAAGCTCAAGTGGAATGCTCAAGGTTAAGGTTTTCTCTTGATAGGGTTTCTTTCTCACCGGTCTCATGGTGTAGTTGGAGACCGGTTTATAGTTTAGTTGTCGTACTATCAAGAGGGCTCTCGAGTGAGTAACTCGATCGTATCGTTCGGGGAGAGCTCAAACCTTTGCATCCTTGCATCATCTTTCTTGATTTTTATTTGGATCTTATCCATGTGATGTTTTAGAGCTTGTGCGTATTCTCATGACAAGCTCTAGTTCATCGAAAACGGATTTCGCATAGGTCACTTGTTGCGTTTTCGAGTTTGGTTCATCATCATCTTTCTTGGTTGTTATTTGGATCTTATCCATGAGGTGATTTAGAGCTTGTGGTTATTTCCATAGCAAGCTCTAGTTCATCGAAAACGGATTCCGCATGAATCACTTGTTGCGTTTTCGATATTGGAGTTTTTCTCGGTTTCTCGTATTGAGAGATTTCACTCTAAAATACATAGAAAAACCTACCCCACTTGTTCTTAACCTTTTCACTCTTTGTGGGGTAGCTCTTGTCATCCTCTTTACAACAAAATTGGTTTCACCTAAATCCAAGTCTCCTACCTCAAGTTGTTGCATTTTCCATATTGGAGGTTTTACCGGTTTGCCTTTTTTAGATAGGTAAAACCTTTATTCATTTGTTTCTATCCTACTTTTCTGGACTATGATGTTTCTATGCATATTGTTGTAGAGCTCGTTGTTGTGATTTCAACGAGCCCAAGATCATCGAAATCGGAGTCCGGATGCAAAAGTTCTTAATGTTTTCGTACCGGGTGTTTGGGTATAAACAGGGAGGCCGGCAGTGCCGCTGGGAGCACTCCGGCACTGCCGCCGGGAGCACTCCGGCACTGCCGCTGGGACGCGATTTTGGCCATAACGGGCAGATATTTTGGCCCCTATTTAAGGGGGTCTTCTTCCCCAAAGTTCCTGGTCGGTTTGAGCTCGTTTTGCCTCCATTGTTGATCTTCTTTGAGCTTGCTATCTTCCTCTCCCTCCAATGATTCTTGCATCCATTTGAGAGAAAGATAGAGGAGATCTAGATCTACATCTTCACCAATCAAATCCCTCTCTTTGTGAGGGGAATCCACTAGATCTAGATCTTGGAGAAATTTGGTGTTCCTCCTCTTATTTGTTCTTCCTCTCTTATTCCCCCAATAGCTTTTGTAGCTTTGTTGGAATTTGAGAGAGAAGGACTTGAGCATCTTTGTGGTGTTCTTGCCATTGCATTTGGTGCGTCGGTTTGAGCTCGTTTTGCCTCCATTGTTGACCATCTTTGAGCTTGCTATCTTCCTCTCCCTCCAATGATTCTTGCATCCATTTGAGAGAAAGATAGAGGAGATCTAGATCTACATCTTCACCAATCAAATCCCTCTCTTTGTGAGGGGAATCCACTAGATCTAGATCTTGGAGAAATTTGGTGTTCCTCCTCTTATTTGTTCTTCCTCTCTTATTCCCCCAATAGCTTTTGTAGCTTTGTTGGAATTTGAGAGAGAAGGACTTGAGCATCTTTGTGGTGTTCTTGCCATTGCATTTGGTGCATCGGTTTGAGCTCGTTTTGCCTCCATTGTTGACCTTCTTTGAGCTTGCTATCTTCCTCTCCCTCCAATGATTCTTGCATCCATTTGAGAGAAAGATAGAGGAGATCTAGATCTACATCTTCACCAATCAAATCCCTCTCTTTGTGAGGGGAATCCACTAGATCTAGATCTTGGAGAAATTTGGTGTTCCTCCTCTTATTTGTTCTTCCTCTCTTATTCCCCCAATAGCTTTTGTAGCTTTGTTGGAATTTGAGAGAGAAGGACTTGAGCATCTTTGTGGTGTTCTTGCCATTGCATTTGGTGCATCGGTTTGAGTTCTCCACGGTGATTCGTGGTGGTGAAAACAAGAAGGTTGTTACTCTTGGGTTCTTGGAACCCTAGACGGATTCTAGGCCTTTGTGGCGATTTGCTGGGAGCCTCCAATTAAGTTGTGGATGTGTGCCCTAATCTTTGTGTAAGGCCCGGTTTCCGCCTCGAATGAAATCCCTTAGTGGAACCGTGACCTAGGCCTTTGTGGCGAGGGTCACCGGAGATTTAGGTGAGGCGCCTTCGTGGCGTTCGGTGTGTGGTGTGAGTACCGCATCTTGGGGTGAGGCCTTTGTGGCGTTGGTGTGCATCGAGCAACCACACCTCAAGGTGAGCCTCTTGTGGCGTTCGGGAGCACTAAGCAACCGCACCTCTCCACCGGAGATTAGCACTCGCAAGAGTGTGAACTCCGGGATAAATCATCGTCTCCCGCGTGCCTCGGTTATCTCTATACCCGAGCTCTTTACTTATGCACTTTACCTTGTGATAGCCATCGTGCTTGAAGTTATATATATCTTGCTATCACATACTTGCTTGTATTGCTTAGCATAAGTTGTTGGTGCACATAGGTGAACAATAGTATATAGGCTTTGGCCTTGAAAAAGCAAACGCTAGTTTTATTCCGCATTTGTTAAGCCCATCCCGTAAAAGTTTTAAATCGCCTATTCACCCCCCCCCCTCTAGGCGACATCCGTGTCCTTTCAATTGGTATCAGAGCAAGGTCTCTCATTTTAGGCTTCACCGCCTTGAGAGTAAAGATGTCGGCTAGAGGATTAGTGCATGATATAACTCTTATATTAGATGGCACAAATTATGATGTTTGGAAAATTTGCATGCTCAGCCATTTTCGGGACATTGACCCACATATGGAGAAAATTGTAGATATAGGTTTTTCTCCTCCTATGGATTCACAAAATCTATCTTTAGAGGATGAGAAAAATTTATATCTCAATTCTCAAGCTTCTAATGTTCTTATGAATGCTTTGAGAGATGTAGGTCTTTTTCAATTCTTGCCTTTTTGGAGCGCTCATGAGTTATGGACAAAGATTCAAGATAAATATGATGTGTCAAATATTATTAAGGATGATTGCATTGCTTCCACTTCCGGCCGTGATGAGTTATCATCTTCATCCACTTCACCAAAGTGTGGCAAGACACAAGGTAATGATATGGTGAGTGGTGATGAAAATTGCAATGTTGATATTGAGTTTACTATTGATGATTCATCATCTCTATCTCATTGCAATGCTTCATCTATGGACATAAACACATCTAGAACTATAAATCATCTACATGATTGTGTTGATAGTCCTTGCATATCATGTGTAAGTTGCTTGAATAAATCTCATGATCATATGCTTGCTTTGTCTTGTGGCCATGATAAAAATGCTTCTATTTCCTCTAGTTGTTGTGTGACTAACAATGTAGAGAAACCAAAGATTCTATTGGTCAAGACAAGATGTTGGGGGGATGAGCCCCGGTATGCCAAAGGCATGCCAAACCGGATGGCTTGTGCCATCAAGATACCGGTTTAATGTTCGTACCGGAACCTAAGGATAAGAGTTTAGCTAAGTGGAGCTAAGCCGGTATCCCCAAGAGGGGTATACCGGAACCCGGTAAAGAAGGTACCGGAAAGGAGAGCCTGTCGGCAGGACTGGTCAAAGATTCTCTCCCGAGCTAGAAGACAAGGATGAGCTAAGCAAAGTAACTT